>NC_057807.1:509714130-509723102 GCF_018294505.1 Triticum aestivum
CGGGGTGGTGGGGTGGGGCGGCGGCGACCAGCGGTGGCGGCGGCGGCTGATGGCGGCGCGGAGAGGCGCGGCGGCGGCGGCGGCTTAGGGTTTTAGGATCGTGCTATGATAGATACCATGTAGATGGACAAGATGTGGGTTGTGCAATCGTGATGTATTGATCGGTGCACCAGGCACGTATATATAAGTACAGAGATGGGGCCACAACCTCAATAGAGATGGACCACAACCTCAACTATACAAAGGAAACAGGAGGTGGGCCCTACACACAAATATACACGTACACAATATACTCAACAGACGCAAATCCCGGCGAGGGAGGGGCTAACCGAACAAGGCCTTAGTGTATCGTGTTGGCTCTTGAAGATGATGTTCGTTTCGAGAGAAGAGTGGAGTTGTTAGCTGTGTGGTTGTGCAGTTCTTACACGTTTTAACTTTGGTGTTAGCCGCTGGTGGGTTTTTTTTCTAGGAAAAGCCGGTGGTGGTTATGTGCGCCCCATGGAAGCTCTTATTCCATGTTAAAATCGTGGAACTGTTGTTATGATACTCATATGGGCTGCCCTATGAAGTTCTCGCTTGCTCAGCTCACTTCCTTGCTCCGCTCGCTTGCTTAATTTTTTTTCCAATTGCTCCACTGCTAGCTTAAAAATGTTTTCATATTTCTATTTGTGGAAGTCCACTAAATAAACAAACTCAAATTTCCATTTTTTTGAGAATTTAAAATATTTTATTTAATAAAGCTCATGAATTTAGAAAATATATGTGGATTTCAAACAATGTTCATGAATTTGGAAAAGGTTCATAAATTTGAAAATGTGCATAGAATTTTAAAAAATAGTGTGCCTTAAAAATATTTATGGATTTTGAAAATTTCCATGAATTCAGAAAGAATTCATGATTTTTTTTAATAGTGTTTTTGTATGTTCGACTTCTAATAAATATTCATGAATTAGCACGTGAAAAAATAAAATGAGAAGAAAAAATATATAAAAAAGCAAGACAAAACAAAAGACAAACTGTTGAGCCCATTAAAAATACGGAAAACAAAGAAAAAAAAGGCAATACCTTCTCAAAGTCAAAAAACTAACTGACATAGTGAAACACACCCTTATAGGTGGGCCCCATAGCGCCCGCCACAACCCCGATGCACTAGAAGGTTCCAAATCTAGAGATCTTATTATCTTAATAGATAGATAGATAGATATGGTCTCTCAAGCAGTGCATGCACCTACTAAACCAAATTTGTGGTATGATGCGAGGAGAGGTAACCTCCAGAAATTAGTTAGGGGTTGCTTGGTTGATAGTCTTTGCCTGCCTTACCAAAATATTGGACGTTGACTGTGCCTTCGGCCCTTGTTTGGATGGACACCAAGTTATTGGCACGCCAGCCCGATGCAGCCCTTTCCCTCTACTTCTATGCCAAACTGCGGGCGATACACGGGCGGCCAAACCGCTCGCCGATATTTTGGCGTGCCCATGATTTGGCTCGGCGGACGTGGGCACGAACCAAACAGCCCCTTAATCCTTAAATAGTAGTAAAGGAACAGATAAAGGTGGTGTAATTACTACATATACATTCGCAGACCTCTCGGGCTGTGTAGATTTTGATATTCTTTTCCTGCAAACTCAAGCAAATTTAAAACGGTTTGACTTAAGTTGAGACTAATAGGACTTATAAATCGGAATGAGCGAGTATGCAAAATTATTATAAGCAACACATGCTCCAAATTAAAATATCGACAAAGGCATTAGGGTTGCAAGCGGCACGACCCTCATGCCCGCTTCATAGTCAAATCGATAAATGAGTTATAACTTTTATTTGGAGTTGGCAAACCTTGTACTAGCGGCGATAAGTGTGTTAAATGTTGAGCTTCATGTGATGCACAAGGCATTTGTTGTTTCCTTCTCAAAGATAGGTTGAATAGCACAGACATGCTGTTGAGTGGTGAGTGGAACTTTTTTGTGGCAGCGCGTCATCCCGGCGATCGTTGATGCGACGCCTAGTGGCAAAGACTGCACTAGCATCGGTGGTGTGTCAGGTGAACCAAACACGTATGGTTAGGGTCATGTGTTGCCGACGAAAGCCAGCTTGAATGTGGTCAGGGCGACGATAGCAACGTCAACAAGCATTGTGACCCCTATTGAGGGCGACGACACTGCAACTCGTCTGTGTCTCCCTGCCCAAGCGCTCCGGGGAAAACCCTTGATCCAGTTTTTCAGATCAGATGATGATGTCACTCTGTGTCGTTTCTCCTCTTGGGGGATCAGTTTGGAGATAACTGGCGGATGGACCCGTGTTTGGTAGCTTGTGCTGCAGTTTTCGCTTCCTGGTCTCTCCGGTGCCCGGATTTGGGTGGATGAGGCATGAAGACGATGCATGACAACAATGAGCGATGATCACTCATTGCGGTGTGACGTGGAAGAGGTGGTGTATAGCGCTAGCGCCAGTGATGCTGATCGGTGGTAAAGATGGCTGAGCCATGGTTGCTCGACTGTGCTGGTGGCGGAAGATCGCGACTATGGTAGGGAGTGACGACTCGATGTGCATTATTCGGGGGCCATTGGCCAACCTAGATTTACCACTGACTTGCATCGGAGGCCGGGGGTCGATGGAGTGTCTCCAATATGAGATTTTGGCGATGACGTCTCCTTTCACCATGCGATCTGCATCACACGTGCGTGGACGGATGTTCCACAAATGGCTCTTGGCAGCTAACTGCTTGTCTAATGCATGCATGATTTCTAGTCGCGTGATCTATGTCCGGACCATTTGCACTTGCATCATTTTTGTGGCATCAAAAATTCCTCAACGAAGATCAATATTGCCAATTTTCCTTTCCTTTCTGTTGAGTATCGTGATTATTAGGAAAGCTAGTATACATAGGATATTATTCTACCTTGTCTTGTACTCCAAGATGATCATGTACTTCTATATATATGCCCATGAGACTCAAGCACTAAAACGAATAACTATTTCACCAAATCCCTCTCTCTCTTCTAACATGGTATCAGTTTCCGGGTTCTAAACCATAGCCGCCATCGATTCCGCATCCGCGCGCCGTCCCTGGGGCGGTCGGCCTCCATGACCGCCGCCGGGGGCCGCGCCGCCCGTACCTAGGGTTCGTCCGTTGGCCGTGTTGGCCGGCTGCCCTAGAGAGTCCTTTTCCCGAGTCCTTGCTCCGGATTTTTTCTCTCTCGTCGGTCGTTTTGATCGGCGTTTATTTTTTGGTTTTCCGATCTAAGATCAGTTTGCGTCGCCCGTCGTCGCCGTCGTCACCCCGTGTCTGTACTCTGACATCGGCACGATCGGCCGGCTACTTCACCGACCCGGCGGCCTCGCGCGACAGGCAGCCCTCAAGGCCGTCGTCCGCGCACCGGCCCGCCCGTCGCCCTGCGTCGGCCGTCACCGCCCTGCTCCGACCGAAACACCTGCATCACCTACACCCGACGGCCTCGCGCCATGTGGCGGTCAATCATAGCCGCCGCTCACGCGTCGGCCCGCCAATCGATCCACACAACCCGCCTTCGTCGCGTCGGCACGGCGGCCCGGTGGTCTACCTCGCCGGCCTCGTCCTCGGCTGCGTCGGGAGGGCCGCGTCAGGCTCGTCGGCTGCCTCAACTCGGGCGCCGCTGCTCCGTTGATCACTCGGGCCTCGCTGCCCGGGCGCCGGCGCTGCTTTGGCAGCCCGGGTGCCGGTGCTGACAAGCTTGTCCGCACGACTTCCCACGCTGTCCGTCGTCGCCGGCCTCATCTCGAACTCCGCCGCCACCCCGCCTCCACCGAGCGGCGTCCCCGACCTCGCGCGCGATCGGCTTGATCACCTGCTCGCCCCCGTGATCCGCCTCATCTACACCGCGCGACCGACCTGACCCGTCGGTTACGCGCGCCTCCGCAGGTCCTGTGAAGATCGTCCCTGAGTTCAGCGTGCCCCTCCACTGATCGAGCAACGGGCTGCCGTTGCATCGCCCCGTCGGGCCGCAGCGCCACCGCCTCGTGGTTCTCCTCGCGGCTGCATCAACTCGCGTGTCGCCACTGTGTCGCCCCTGCAGGACGTAGTGTCGCGATACGCGGTCCCAGCCGCCGAGGCCGTCCCCGCGGTTGCACCAACCCGCGCTCCGCCGTTGCACCGCCCCTTCGGGCCGTCGCGACGCGGCCCGCGGTCTCCGCCGCCGCCCCGAGGTCTTCCTGCCATCGCCCCGACCTGCCCACCGCCGCTGCGTCGCCCCTTCGGGCCGTAGTGCCGCGGCCCGCGGTCCACTCCGCCGTCACCACACGTCGACCTCCCGTGGTACGCGCTATGCCGTCTCCCTTGGCGCGGGAAAGCCACCGTCCGTGCTGGTCTTCGTTGTCAGGGTTTCGCTTACTTCGCGCATCGCCGCCGCGCTCCTAACCTAGTCGCCGCCGCCGCCATCAGGCCGCCGTCGCCGCCGCTACCCCTGTAGTCATCGCAGCCGCCCTTCCACCCCCCTTCGTCTTCGTCCAGCACCATCCCGTCGCCAGCATCGCCGTCATCTACCCCGGCCGCTTCATCTACTCCGACAACCGCGAGCGACATTGGCCCCGTGCCGATTGGCGGCGCAACCGTCGTCGAGTCCTTCTTGCTGGCCTCTCCGACTTCTTCAACATGGCGTACAGCTCATGTAGGTCCCAGTCTACGCATGCCCAGTGCTGGTAACACCGCCGCGTGCCTTCATCCACGACGTGTCCCCGGGCATGGCAAGCCTGGTTGGCGCTTCGTCAACTTTGTCTTCGTCTGTCTACGCATGCCCGGTGCTGACAACACCGACGCGTGCCTTCGTCTACATGTGTTCCCGAGGTTGGCAACCCCGGCGCGACGCGTCGTCAACATCATCTACTTCCTGGCGCACCACTACTTCGACACCACTGCGCCCATGACTAAGTCGGCGCCTCCTTGTGCCTGCGGCTCCACGGCGACTTCCTCGACACCGGCTACCCCACCTCGACATCGACCACGGCATTCTTCGCACGGCTACCTCGACCACGGCTCCACCACCCACGCTCTGGGCTACATCGACAAACGACACAAAGGGTTACCGCCTACTTGAGCAACCTCGTCGGTTTTCACTCCAGCCACGACTCCGCGATGCATCAACCGTTACGACTGTGGGGAGAGGGGGGGGGGTGTCCGTCAGCTTGCCTTCGGATTCTTCTCCAGTCTCACCGTCTGCGTTGCTACCGTTGTGACTGCGGAGGATGTTGAGTATCGTAATTATTAGGAAAGCTAGGATAGCGTAGGATATTATTCTACCTTGCCTTGTACTCCAAAATGATCATGTACTTCTATATATATATGCCCATGAGGCTCAAGCAATAAAACGAACAACTATTTCACCAAATCCCTCTCTCCCTTCTAACACTTCATTTTCTCTCCGCTTAGGTATAAGCTTTGGTCTTGTACAACTCTGTTACTTGCCGGCGTGATTCTTTAAAGTGTGTGCATCCTAATTATGCGGAATTTGAGTGTATGCTTATTGGTGTTTCATATTTCTTGATTCCTTGGTCGAAACTTTTCTTCCATTGCAAATTCGTCAAGTCTTTCTAGAGATATCTCTGCCCCACCACATGGAACTGCCCTGCTCTGCAATTACCCAATGTGTACACACGCAGAAGCAGGTTGACCGACCTAGCTAGTCCACGGCGAGACCAGAGAAGTCTAGCGCCAACCAATGAGGACCTTCCTCGTCACCGTGGACTCGCCGGCCCCGCACCGCACCGCACGCCGTTCGCTTTGGAAAAGCACGAAGAAAAGAGTGAGCCAGAGCGAGACCAGACCACGCCCCCCGCGCCTCGCCAATCCGGCGGCCAAGAGCCCAAGACTGCCAAGCACGGACCTCCTATAAAGAAAGAAGAACGGACCGGAGGAGGAGCCACCCCCGAACCCCGGTGACAGTGATCCCCAGACCTCCCGCTCGGCTCCGCTCCGAACCACGACCTTTCGCCAACATGGCCCGCCTCGGCCTCCGGCGATTTCTGCCGCCGATGCTCCTCCTCGTCCTCTTCGTCGCGGTGGAGGCGGCGGGGAAGGGCGACGGCGGGCTGCGGTTTCGGCGGGAGAACGGCACGTTCAAGGTGCTGCAGGTGGCGGACATGCACTACGCGGACGGGCGGAGCACACAGTGCAGGGACGTGCTGCCCGCGCAGCGCCCCGCCTGCTCCGACCTCAACACCACCGCCTTCCTCTACCGCCTCCTCCGCGCCGAGGACCCCGACCTCGTCGTCTTCACCGGTACGCCACGCCAGTCCACCCACCTACCCACCACTCCAGTAATCGACTCGATGCCACTGCTAGCGTCCTCTCAGTTTTGCATTCAGCAACTTTAGAAACGGTTTACTACTGTACTAATGTTAGAGAAGATTGGTTCAAAATGCATTTGGTTGTGCTATACTGCTAGAAAAGTTTGGTTGAAAATGCATTTGCACTGATGATAATTGTTGCCACCCCCAATGCATTTGGTGTAATGATGATTCATATAGGTAATTTTATTGCCACAATGTTTATTTTTCTGCGAAAAAGGGGAGACCCGGCCTCTGCATCTTCATAGCAGGAGTTTGGACACAATGTTGCAAAAACTAAAAAGTCTTAAAAGAGTGTGGTGTCCAACCAAAAACAAATACGCCTACATGATCCACAATGTTTCTTGGGCAGGTGATAACATTTTTGGCGAGGATTCAACCGATGCGGCCAAGTCGATGGATGCGGCGATCGCTCCGGCCATTGCCATGAAACTTCCCTGGGCTGCTGTGCTCGGCAACCATGACCAAGAGGGTACGCTGTCGCGCGAGGGCGTGATGCGCCACCTTGTAGGCATGAAGAACACCCTTGCACGCTTCAATCCACAAGGAGTAGAAATCGATGGCTACGGAAACTATAATCTGGAGGTTGCAGGGGTTAAAGGAACACTGCTGGCTAACAAATCAGTGCTCAACCTGTATTTTCTTGACAGTGGTGACTATTCTACTGTGCCATCGATTCACGGCTATGGCTGGATCAAGGCTTCACAGGAAGCTTGGTTCAAGCAAACCTCTTCGAGTCTCCAGGTGAATTTGTCACCATCTTGGTGCACTCTGCAATTTTTTATCAATAATTATTCTGTCGACGCAAGGCAAGAAATTTATGCAAATTCAAAATAGATGATAGGTCTGTTAGCAGGCACTGTATTCAGTTCCGAATACAATTGGTCTCAAAATGTTTTGCACGTTAAATATAGAGAGATAAAAGAAGCTGATGGAATGGAAGTAGTTCAAGTACCGCAAGCTAATTTTGTTGGTGCTATGTACATATTTTATGTTAGAAACTAGAATAACAAAAGTTCATATGAAATGCAGCAAAACTATACGGGTGGACAACCCAGACAGAAGGAGCCAGCACCTGGTCTTGCTTACTTCCACATTCCCTTGCCGGAGTTCAACAACTTCACGGCATCAAATTTCACAGGAGTAAAGCAGGAGAATGGTATCAGCTCGGCGTTGATCAACTCCGGCTTCTTTAACACCATGGTGGAAGCTGGAGATGTGAAGGCTGCCTTTGTAGGACATGATCACTTAAACGACTTCTGTGGTAAGCTCGCTGGTATTCAGCTGTGCTATGCTGGTGGCTTCGGTTACCATGCGTATGGGATGGCCGGGTGGTCAAGGAGAGCAAGGGTGGTGTCTGTGCAACTTGAGAAGGCAGCGAGCGGCGAGTGGCAAGGCGTGAAGTCTATCAACACATGGAAGAGGCTTGATGATCAACATCTCACCACAATTGACTCTGAGGTGTTATGGAACAGAAGCTCTAATAGTTGAGGTACTCAACTATGCATGAGCATGGCGCTGCTATTTCTAGCTTGCATAATGAACATATATTTTCGGAACCCACAACTTATCTAAGACTTGCAGGTTGACAGGGAGGCGCCAGAAGAACAATGATGGAAGCGGATCTTGTCTGTTGTTGATGCGCAGCTTATCTTGAAGAGTTTGTAACTACGTGAATGAACACACACCGCATGCCGCATGTATACGCAAAGTTTTCACCATTATTATTTTTCATGTCAAGAAAAAAAATTGGACCATGAATGGATCTAATGTAACGCAGTAAAGATGACACTCTTTGCAATTGAGCTCATATGTCAAATGGAAATGAGAATACCAATGCCAATGCAGCCTTTATTTTTTTCTCATAAGTTTATTACTTGCAAGGTGTTTTGAACTGTAGAGTAGAAGCAAGATAATCCACAAATTATTTGTGTCATGTTGCATGAGACTTGTTACAGATGCTGCGACGATGTTAGGTATATACAAGATTTTACTCCTCTTTCTACCTAGCCTACCCCTTCACATTTAACGCGAATATGCAATGATCAACACCTCCCCCCACGCCCTATGTGGGCGTGGATAAATGATTGAGGTAAATACAGGAACTGAGACTTGAACCCAAGACCTCAACTCTGATACCATGTTAAGATATGCTCCCTCCTTTCCAAAACATTTGTCGTGATTTTAGTTCAAATTTGAACTAAAACCACAACAAATAGTATTTTGGAAGTGGGGGAGTTCCTATCAACCTAGTTGATAGGCACTCCCTCCATTCCAAAACCTGGGAAGCTCTCGGGTTTTTCTTTCAATGAGCAAAGCAGAATATCCAGGGTGCTGCTAGTAAGGATTCTAATAGCCAACATTTTGGCAAAGAGGGTCGTCCTCATGACCCTACATGCCAGCATTGCCTTTGCGCCCTCGAGACCCCTACTCACTTAGCAGATATTGCCCCTTCACCACTGCGATGGGCATGGGGTCACTTCCACTCAGCATGTCTTGAATTTCCCGTCTATTGATGCCTAGTGTGATGCATTCCTCACCGAGGCAGCGAAGAATGAGACGTGTCGGCTAAGCGATCGCTTCCTCTATGTGATTTGGAACGTATGAAAAGAGAGGGACCAAAGGATCTTCAGCGCGAGTTCGCTTTCGGAACGCA
>NC_057807.1:509723451-509746036 GCF_018294505.1 Triticum aestivum
ACTGCGCATGGGCAGGGCCTTTCCGTGATTCTCACATAGAGGGTGTTTGTTTCCAGGGACTTTTTGGTGTAGGGACTAAAAAAAGTCATCTTAGAGACTTTTTAACCAAACATGAGGGAGTACTAGGGACTAAAAGTTGCTTTTTGGGACTAAATGAAGAAGACTCTCAAGGAGAGACTTTTTTGGGACTTTTCCAACAATGCCCCTCCCTGTACCCATTGCCCCGCTGCTCCATGGTGTTGTTTGGTTGTTATTTTTCTGTATACTAGGGGTAACATGGTCATTTAATAATCTCTAGGGAGGGACTAGGGACTTTTTAGTCCCTGAAAACAAACATGGAGGAACTTTTTAGGGACTAGGAACTTTTCAGTTGGGACTAGAAAAAGTCCTAGTACTTATGAACCAAATAGGGCTATAGTTCCTTTCTCTGTTTTGGCTTTTCGGGATTTGGAGCATTCCCCTAAAAAACATGGTGCCTCTTGTAAATACATGTGCATCTCTTCTATCTAGATGCAAAGGTAGCGCGTTGCTCGAAAAAATAATTAAAAATGGTCGTGGCTAGCTCTCATCTACCCCTTGTCGGTTCTATATCCGGCATATCTCATAGTAGGGGTCCTAAGGTAGGCGTCTTGGAGCGATGATAACACGGACACAGGGTTTTTACCCAGGTACGGGCTCTCTCAAAGATATAATACCCTACATCCTGCTTTTGATTGTATTCATATGGGGGATAGTACATAGTACATGCATCTACCACGTGATTGTTTTAATGAATATTAGATGTTCTATTGACTAGCCTGGCCTCAGTTTATATACACACCGGAGGCCTAGGGTTTTAGGAGAGTCCTTGGCTTGAGCGCCAAGTCTTGTGGACTCTACTTCGTATGCGGTATGGGCTGCCTAAAGTGGTGCCCCATTAGTGAACCGCCATGGGGTCCTCGGCCCGACCCATAGGTCAGGAGACGATGTGCTGAGTACCCCCTAGTCCAGGACACCGTCACCCCCTCCCTTCACAAGTATAAGATATTTTAAATATTTTAATATAAACTGCATACGAACTGGAATAAGCGAAACAAGCACACTAAAATGTGCCTCATCCAATTTAGAGACAAAAATAGAATATTTATATTGGTGAACAGAGGTAGTAGATGAGAAATAATTGTGTCTCATCTAACTCCTACCATATAACTCACGGATAGACCAACCAAGACGCCAGCAGCCGCCTCCTTCTCCTTCAAGAAAGAAAGTTAGGGTCCGTGCCTCTCGCCGGCGTCGGCACATGTCCGTCTCGTCTCTGGTGGCCGTAGGGCCATGGAGGCGCGGTGGATCCTGACAAGGTCCGGCGGGAGGGCTCCGTTTTGAGTCGTTTTTTCAATGTTGTTAGGGTTTGTGTCCTTCTCAAAAAGGCAAGGTGATGGCGGCTCCCTGAAGATGGAATAAAGGTATCCCAGTCTAGCCCCCGTTTTGGGGTGCATCTAGAATCGTTGGTGGGCATGTGAAGGTGTGTCTCCAGCAGATCTATCTTTGGTGGATTTGTTCGGATCTCGTCGTTGTTCGTCTACGTTCGTGTGTCTCCGGTTTTGATCCTTCCGATCTACATTATTATTCATCGGCGGCGGTTACTGTTCTGGGGTGCTAATCCTATATATGGGGTCTTAGCACGGCGACATCCCGACTGTCTACTACAACAAGTTGTGCCCGACTCCAGCGATGGAAAGGCGATGACGGCGGCGCGTCTTCGGCTCGCTTCAGTACTTGTAGTCGTCGCTAGGTGGTCTACGGATCTGGATATAATTTGTATTTCTGGTGTTCGTTGTACTGTTATGATTGAAGAAGAATAGATTGAAAGTTTGCCAAAAAAAACAACATAGGACTTAGACAAGACTTCATTAAGAGGGTGTTTGTTTCCAGGGATTTATTGGTTTAGGGACTTAAAAAAGTCCCTATAAGTTCCACCTAAACCAAACACAAGGGACTTATTGGGACTTATTATGGTGATTTGAGACTTATCAAATAAGACTCTCAGGGAGGAGTTTATTGGGACTTATTCCGGGCCGGACCTACCCCGCATCGCTCCAGGCTCGTTCCCCGCACGACGCCTGCCTCTTGGTCCAATCGCCGCCGCCGCCCCGCCTCTCGCCCCGTCGCCGCCCCGCCTCTCGCCCCGTCGGCCTCGGTTCGCCGCCCCATCGCCGCCCCGCCTCGGTTCGCTCTGCTTCGGTTTGTTGCAGTGGTGCCTCCAATCGCTGGACATGCCCTCTCCTGAGCCTCGTTGCAGCGGTGCAACATGGACTTATAAGTCCCTATAAACAAACAGG
Organism: Triticum aestivum; assembly: GCF_018294505.1. Classification (NCBI taxonomy): domain Eukaryota; kingdom Viridiplantae; phylum Streptophyta; class Magnoliopsida; order Poales; family Poaceae; genus Triticum; species Triticum aestivum. The sequence continues at coordinate 509,725,770 of NC_057807.1, forward strand.
TAGGGACTCGGGACTTATAAGTCCCTGTAAACAACCAGGTAAGGACTTATGACTTATAAATTGGGACTTAAAAAAGTCCTAGGACTTATTAAACAAACAAGGCCTAATTCTGAATTGGCAAATCCGATTCAAAATAGAAGCCGGGGCAAGACGAATATGCGACGGCAGGATGGAATAAGCTGCGCATTTCAGACGCGGAGTTTTGGCTCCCGGGCTCATCTGTACCCATGCTTAGAAAAAAATTCAAAACAAATACTAAAAAAATTCAAAAAAATTCAATTTTTTTGTGGTGGTAGATAATTTGATGGGTGAGGTGCGCCCCAAAAATCAACTCATTTGAGCAACTAAGCAGCTCTCGGCAAAAAAGACAAAATCAGGGTCTGTAAAAATGTGTACCGTTCACGCACTGTTTTGACCCGATTTGTCTTTTTTGTCGAGAGCTGCTCAGATGTTCAAATGAGTTGAATTTTGAGGTGCACCTTACGCGTCAAATTATCTACCACCATAAAAAGATTTGGAATTTTTTGAATTTTCTCAGTATTTTTTTTAAATTTTTTTACTGAGCGGGAGCAGAGGAGCCCGGGCTCCACGATGAATTATCGGCGCATTTCTTTCTTCCTTTCGTGCACCCCCCGCTCCCTCTCCGTCTGCCCCGGCGCGCACCGCAGCCAACGGACTCCATCCCTGTACGTACGGCATCCCAGCTGAACTGTGGGTATCCATCCCTACCCCCCGCACACCGCACAATAAAAAACTCGCCGGCGTCGGCGTCGGCGTCGGCGGGCTCACGTCAAACCGCCCTCAATCTCACCGTGCGCTCGCCGCCAAACGCGAACTGCCAGGCGCCTGGCCACGTTGGCCAGATCCTCCTATAAAGAACAGAAATCCACCGCAACCACAAATCGCTACTTTCGCCAGCAAACAGTGATCCCCCGGTTATATTTCCCACGCCGCGCCGCTCTAGCCAGCTGCACCCTCGGCCGGCATGGCCCGCCTCGCTCTCCGGCGCTTTCCGCCGCCGATGCTTCTCCTTCTCCTCGCCCTCTTCCTCGTCGCGGCGGCGGCGGCAGGGAAGGGAAAGAAGAGGGGCGGCGGCGGGCTGCGGTTCCGGCGGGAGGGCGGCACGTTCAAGGTGCTGCAGGTGGCGGACATGCACTACGCGGACGGGCGGAGCACCGCGTGCGAGGACGTGCTGCCCGAGCAGGTCGCCGGCTGCTCCGACCTCAACACCACCGCCTTCCTCTACCGCGTCATCCGCGCCGAGGACCCAGACCTCGTCGTCTTCACAGGTCCGACCTGCCCCCCACCCATCCTCCCCCTCTTCCCTGCTCTGTTATTCTGTTAATACTTCGATTAACTAGTGATTCGTTGGTGTCGCCACTTCTTCCGATTTCGAGTTAAGAATTCAGAAGTGCCATGCATTGGTGGAGTAATCCCCAAAGAATTAAGAAATCCGAAGCACGAGCTGCACTGAAATTGGGTCGGGGGAATGGAAATTCTGACCATGCCCAATCACTCATCTGCCGGGCTTTCAGTTAATTGATTGTCTGTCCACCCAGACGAAGATGAAATGGTCTGATTGATCATGACTGCGTCCACATGGAGCTAAACCCCAAACAAAGAAAGATACAAATGTAGCCGCCTTTGTGATTATCTCCAGGTTACTGTCCTGTTTTCGTCGTCTTGTTTCACGGGCGATGTTGGTGATGTTTCCAATGCTGCAAATCTAGCAACCCATTTTTTAATTATCTTTTCAGAAACACTGAGATTACGACACGCACACGCATGTGCCAGCGATAATTTGTGCTACTATGCTTTTGCAGTGATAGTAATTGTGCAGACATAAGTTTGCTTTCAGTCATAGCAGGGCAATCTTTTTTTTTTAAAAAAAACCTTTCCTCTGAAAAATTGTGCATAGATAGCATGGTTCGAAATAGTTAAATTGTGCATAGATAATTTCAACATCAGTGTTTCTTGGGCAGGTGATAACATCTACGGCGCGGATTCAACCGATGCGGCCAAATCGATGGACGCGGCGATCGCTCCAGCCATCGCCATGAACCTTCCCTGGGCTGCTGGGATTGGTAACCATGACCAGGAGGGTACCCTGTCACGGGAGGGCGTGATGCGACACCTTGTGGGCATGAAGAACACTCTTTCACGCTTCAATCCTGAAGGAGTAGAAATCGATGGCTTCGGCAATTATAATCTGGAAGTTGGTGGGGTTGAAGGAACACTGCTGGCTAACAAATCAGTGCTCAACATGTATTTTCTTGACAGTGGTGACTATTCTACCGTGCCATCCATCCCTGGTTACGGTTGGATCAAGGCTTCCCAGGAAGCTTGGTTCCAGAAAACGTCTTCGAGTCTCCAGGTGAATAAGTTTGCGGTTTGTCACCATCTTGGTGTGATGCTTCTTACACTTTCTTCTGCCATACTGAGTAGGTAGATGCTACTAGTTGCCATTGGCAACAACACATGAGAATGATCCGATGAACCATCTTAACTATGCAAAATGTTCTTGATAATTATTCTGAAGACACAACTCAAGAAATTCATGCTATTTCAAAATAGATGATCTACCTGCTTGCTGGCATTGTAGTTCTGAATACAATTGGTTTCACAGCGAGATATTTTTCGGGTTAAGTTAAATATAGAGAGATAAAAATACCAAGTTGTTTTAGTGATGATACTAGTATGGTATTCTCATTTTGTTGGTGCTATATGCATATTTATGTTACTAATTAGAATAAGAAAACTTATTGCAAAATGCAGAAAAACTACACGAGTCAACAACCCAGCCAGAAGGAGCCAGCACCTGCTCTTGCATACTTCCACATTCCATTGCCGGAGTTCAGCAGTTTCACAGAATCCAATTTCACAGGAGTGAAGCAGGAGGGTATCAGCTCACCATCAATCAACTCAGGCTTCTTTACCACCATGGTGGAAGCCGGAGATGTGAAGGCTGCCTTTATAGGACATGATCACATAAATGACTTCTGTGGGAAGCTCACTGGAATTCAGCTGTGCTACGCCGGTGGGTTCGGTTACCACGCGTATGGGAAGGCCGGGTGGTCGAGGAGAGCAAGGGTGGTGTCTGTGCAGCTTGAGAAGACAGTGACCGGCGAGTGGCAAGACGTAAAGTCTATCAAGACATGGAAGAGGCTTGACGATCAACACCTCACCACGATTGACTCCGAGGTCCTGTGGAACAAAGGCTCTAATGGTAAGACACTCACATATGCATGACAGCATGAGCATGGTGCTATTTCTAGCATGCATTACAGTGCTATTGTGATACTTGGATGGATAATAAATGGTCCACTTTCTTGTGAATTATGATAGATAGTATGAAATTACTGTACTGATCGAACAAACATGTTTTCAAAACCAAAACTTATGTAAGTGTTGCTAATTGGCAGGGAGGGGCAGGAAGGATCATGACAGAAGCTGAGTTCAGGATGGGGACAGTGAATGCTGCATCCTATTCCTACCTCTACTCATCATGTGTGCTGTTGGTGTTCAGCTTATTACGGAGTCCGTAACCGTGTAAATGAAAACAGATAGTACGCGACATGTATACTCAAGTTCTCAGAGTTGTAGCTTTTCACGTCAAGAAAAAAAGGCGGGTATCATGGATTCGGTGTGATTCAGTACATATCTCACTCTTTGCAAATGGTCTCGGATGTCGGAAGTTAATGAGAATACCGATGCTAATGCGGCCTGTATCTTCTCTCATAAGTTTATTACCTGCAATGGTGTCTGAACTGTTGAGTAGAAACAAGAACCTCATTGATGTGTTTCTAGCATCAACGTAGATCTCACCTCCACTTTGCCGCCAGATGCAGCAACCAGATAAGTTGGACGCAAACTGAACCCCAATGCATTACCCGAGTGACAGGTTCAGAGGACTGAACTGCCAATTTCTTCAGTAAGTTCGAATTCAGACAGCAAAGCAGGAAACTTTTGGAGGACAAAGGGGAGAAACTTGGAGCCATGACAGATACTCCTGTAGGCCAACCAGGAACACTGGCGTCTAGGGTTTGAACCCAATGCGTAGGTGATGATTCCCAAGTCTCTGGAATAGTGGCTTTATTTTGCATTTCCTTATTTAATTTCCGGTAACGATTAGTCGCGTCCATCTTTGAGATCCAACCCAGTCATTCTGCTCTGTAACTCAAAGAAAAAACTGTAATGAAATTCCTGTGGAGTTGAGTCTGTCAAACACTAGACACCTCAAATGGCTCTATGCGAGTTTGTTTTCTTTGCAAATCAGGTACTAGCACATTTCTCATGCACAAGTTCTGCCATTTTAGTTTATGTTCATTGCTCTCAGCTCCTATGTGTCCTCAGTCGGCAGGCTTGCATCATTGTTCGGTCTTTTGGTCCTGAGATCTTAGTTATATATAGTCTTCAGACCCTCAGTTTTATTATTTCTCTGTGTGTATCAGTGTTTTTAGTCGTATTCAATCATATTTATGTCTGTCCTTGGTCTCTTGTTTCTTCGCACATATTCAGTTTACAAAATGGTCCATGGCTGCGTGTGATTGCCCACAGATTAGTATTGATCGTTAATCCGAAAATCCATCTCTACACCCGAGCTCATCTGCACCCACGCTGACGGAAAAAATCAAAACAAATACTAGAAAAATTCAAAAAAATCCTAATTTTTTTTGTGCGGTAGAAACTTTGATGCATGAGGTCCGCTCCTATTTTCATATCATTTGGATATCTGAGCAGCTCTCGATAAAAAGACAAACTGAGGGTCCGTAAAAAAGTTTACTGTTCATGTACTGTTTTGGTCTAATTTGTCTTTTTGCTAAGAGCTTCTCATGTGTCCAAATGATTTGAAATTTAGAGCGGGCCTCACACACCAAATTGTGTACCACTCAAAATAAAATTGGAATTTTTTGAATTTTTATACTATATTTTTATGATTTTTTTCTAACCAGGTGCAGATGAGTCTGGGCACCGAGACACCTCTTATTCGTTAATCATCCTATTTCTGTGTGTATGCTTTGTAGTATAAGCTATGCATCGGCGAGATATTTGCAGACGATATCAATAAGGGTGGGGTCACCAAAGATAGTCTCCTCTTCTTCTGGATTGCATGGCCTTGTGACCTTCTCCCCTTCGTACTAACAATTGTCGTCCGCTGAATCGACCACAACCACAGCATGCTGTGTCCAGTGGTAGCAGAACCCGGTTGGAGCATCGCTTGGCCATGAGGAAAGGCGTTGCTGCGCCGAGAGGTTTCTCCACAACCAGAACATGGTATGCTGCCTCGAGGTTAGAGCATTTCCAGCCGCCGCCCCGGGCTGCCTTTTTTATCGCCCGCGCCCAAAAATGGCTCAGTCGCGTCCCTAGGACGTCGAATTCCGTTAGTTCGGCCCATTTTTTGGCCCAGCGATCCCAAACCGAACTCAGCGCACTAGGGGGCACCTGGAGGCTCCGGCGGAGGGAAAAGTGGTGCGTGGGCCACCATTGTCAGACGAGAAACGCCTTTTTCCCTCCTAGATTCGACCCGCGAGGTGTTTGGTGATTTCCCTGTTCGGCGATGGACTCCGACAAGGAGGAGGCGTTCGCAGCTCTGACGGAGGAGGAAGCCGAGGCCGACACCGACGACGAAGAGAACCTCATGATCCTCGCCGCTTTGGCCAGCCTGTTCGTGAACAATGCAAAGCGGCGGCGAGGTGGCTCGGCATCGGGCCACCGCAAGAGCAAGCAGAGGCATCGAATGGAGGGCTATTGCTTGCTCTACGTCGACTACTTCGCCGACGCTCCACTGCACGGCAAGAAAGTGTTTCGGCGCCGTTATTGGATGAGCCGGAAACTCTTCCTGGGGATTGTGAACGCCATCCGGGAGTTCGACAACTATTTCATTTGCAAGAAGGATTGCACCTGCACAATGCACAACAGCTATGAGGATACTTGCACACGAAGCTCCCGATGATATACAGGAAGACTATGGACGCATGGCTGCTACTTATCGGTTTGGTTTTTCCTTGAAGAGGAAAGGGTGATGCAGCAGACCCTCGGTTTGAGAACCAAGGTCTTGATAACCCACAAGTATAGGGGATCGCAACAGTTTTCGAGGGTAGAGTATTCAACCCAAATTTATTGATTCGACACAAGGGGAGCCAAAGAATATTCTCAAATATTATCAGCTGAGTTGTCAATTCAACCACACCTGAAAGACTTAATATCTGCAGCAAAGCATTTAGTAGCAAAGTAGTACGGAAGTAACGGTAACAGTGACAAAAGTAACAGTGGCAGCGGAAAAGTAATGAAGTAAAGATCAATATGTGAAAGCCTCGTAGGCAATGGATCAATGATGGATAATTATATCGGATGGCATTCATCATGCAACGGTTATAACATAGTGTGACACAGAACGAGCTCCAATTCATCAATATAATGTAGGCATGTATTCCGAATATAGTCATACGTGCTTATGGAAAAGAACTTGCATGACATCTTTTGTCCTACCCTCCCGTGGCAGCGGGCCCTATTGGAAACTAAGGGATATTAAGAACTCCTTTTAATAGAGTACCTTGACCAAAGCATTAACATTTAGTGAATACATGAACTCCTCAAACTACGGTCATCACCGGGAGTGGTCCCGACTATTGTCACTCCGGGGTTGCCGGATCATAACTCGTAGTAGGTGACTATAACTTGCAATATCGGATCAAGAACACAAATATATTCATGAAAACATAATAGGTTCAGATCTCAAATCATGGCACTCAGGGCCTAGTGACAAGCATTAGGCATAGCAAAGTCATAGCAACATCAATCTTAGAACATAGTGGATACTAGGGATCAAATCCTAACAAAACTAACTCTATTACATGGTAAATCTTATCCAACCCATCACCGTCCAGCAAGCCTACGATGGGATTACTCATGCACGGCGGTGAGCATCATGAAATTGGTGATGGAGGATGGTTGATGATGACGATGGTAATGGATTCCCCTCTCCGGAGCCCTGAATGGACTCCAGATCTGCCCTCCCGAGGAAGAACAGGGCTTGGCGGTGGCTTTGTATCATAAAACCCGATGAATCCTTTTCTCTGATTTTTTTATCCCCGAAAGTGAATATATGGAGTTGTAGTTGAGGTCGGTGGAGGTCCAGGGGGCCCACAAGGTCGGAGGGCGCGCCCCTCACCTTGTGACCAGGGTGTGGGCCCCCTTCACTTGATTCTTTCGCCAATTTTTTTATTAATTCCAAAACTTATCCCCGTGAGGTTTCAGATCATTCTGAGAACTTTTTATTCTGCACAAAAATAACACCATGGTAATTCTGCTGAAAACAACGTCAGTCCGGGTTAGTTCCATTCAAATTATGCAAGTTAGAGTCCAAAACAAGGACAAAAGAGTTTGAAAAAGTAGATACGATAGAGACGTATGAGGTATCAATCCAGTAGGAGGTACACGCAAGTCTTCAATCTATGCACTTGCACAAACAATCAAACACTTGCACCCAATGCAATAAAGGGGTTGTCAATCCCTTCAAGGTCACTTGCAAGGATGAGATCTGAAGGAGATAGATATAAAAGATTACTAAAATGTAAAACAAAATAAAAGTAAATAAAACTCAGCGAGGTATTTTGGGTTTTTTGGTTTATAGATCTGAAAATATATGATGGAAAATAGATCCGGGGGGCATAGGTTTCACTAGAGGCTTCTCTCTTCAAAGAAAGCATACGGTGGGTGAACAAATTACTGTCGAACAATTGATAGAAAAGCATAAAGTTATGACAATATCCAAGGAAATGATTATGAATATAGGCATCACGTCCGTGTCAAGTAGACCGAAACGATTTTGCATCTACTACTATTACTCCAAACATCGATAGCTATCCAGCATGCATCTAGAGTATTAAGTTCATAAGAACGGAGTAACACCTTAAGTAAGATGACATGATGTAGAGGGACAAACTCAAGCAATATGATGAAAACCCATCTTTTTACCCTTGATGACAACAATACAATACGTGCCTTATTACCCCTACTATGTCACTGGGTGAGGACACCGCAAAATTGAACCCAAAACTAAGCACCTCTCCCATTGCAAGAAGAACCAATCTAGTTGGCCAAACCAAACCTACAAAGATATCAAATCGTGCATATAAGAATTCAGAGAAGATTCAAATAATATTCATAGATAATTTGATCATAAATCCACAATTCATCGGATCTCGACAAACATACCGCAAAAGATTATTACATTGGATAGATCTCCAAGAACATCGAGGAGAACATTATATTGAAGATCAAAAAGAGAGAAGAAGTTATCTAGTTACTAGCTATGGACCCGTAGGTCTGAGGTAAACTACTCACGCTTCATCGAAAGGGCAATAGAGTTGATGTAGAAACCCTCTGTGACCGAATCCCCCTCCGACAGGATGCCGGAAAAGGCCCCAAGATGGGATCTCACGGGTACATAAGGTTACGACGGCGGAAAAGTATTATGGTGGACGCTTCTGGTCGTTTGAGAATATTTCTAAATTTATAGGCCAAGAATTAGGGTTAAAGGAGCTCCGAGAGACCCACAAGCCCTCAGGGCGCCCCCTAGGGCGCGCCCCTGAGGCTTGTGGCCGCCTCGGGACTCCTCTGACTTCATCTCCAAGTCCTACGTGTGTCTTCTGGTCCAAAAAAAATCACCGCAAAAATTTTATTTCGTTTGGACTCTGTTTGATATTTTTTTTCTGTAAAACTCAAAAACAAGGGAAAAACAGAATCTGGCACTGGGCTCTAGGTTAATAGGTTAGTCCAAAAATAATATAAAATAGCATATTAATGCTTATAAAACATCCAAAACAAATAATATAATAGCATGAAACAATAAAAATTATAGACACGTTCGAGAGGTATCAAGCATCCCCAAGCTTAATTCCTACTCGTCCTCGAGTAGGTAAATGATAAAAATAGAATTTTTGATGTGGAATGCTACCTAACATATTTGTTCATGTACTTTTATTTATTGTGGCATGAATATTCAGATCCATAAGATTCAAAACAAAAGTTTAATATTAACATAAAAACAATAACACTTCAAGCATACTAATAAAGCAATCACGTCTTCTCAAAAAAACATGGCTAAAGAAAGTTATCCCTACAAAATCATATAGTCTGGCTATGCTTCATCTTCATCACACAAAGTATTAAATCATGCACAACCCCGGGTTTTAGTCAAGCAATTGTTTCATACTTTAGTATTCTCAAACCTTTTCAACTTCCATGCTATACATGAGCGTGAGCCATGGATATAGCACTATAGGCATAATAGGATATGGTGGTTGTGAAGAAGACAAAAAGAAGAAGATAGTCTGATATCAACTAGGCATATCAATGGGCTATGGAGATGCCCATCAATAGATATCAATGTGAGTGAGTAGGGATTGCCATGCAACGGATGCACTAGAGTTATAAGTGTATGAAAGCTCAAAAAGAAACTAACTGGGTGTGCATCCAACTTGCTTGCTCACGAAGACCTAGGGCAATTCGAGGAAGCTCATCGTTGGAATATACAAGCCAAATTCTATAATAAAAAATTCCCACTAGTATATGAAAGTGACAACATATGAGACTCTCTATCATGAAGATCATGGTGCTACTTTGAAGGACAAGTGTGGTAAAAGGATAGTAGCATTGTCCCTTCTCTCTTTTCTCTCATTTTTTTATTTTGGGCTCTTTGGCCTCTTTTTTTCTCTTTTTTTGTTTGGGCTTCTTTTGGCCTCTTTTATTTTTTGTAAAGTACGGAGACTCATCCCAACTTGTGAGTAGTTTCCATCATCATTTCCTCACATGGGACAATACTCTAATAATGATAATCATCACACTTTTATTTACTTACAGCTCAAGAATTACAACTCGATTCTAGAACAAAATATGACTATATAAATGCCTCATGCTATAAGAACAATATGACAATGATGGTGCGTGTCATAATAAATGAAATAATGGAAGTTGCATGGCAATATATCTCGGAATGTCTATGAAAATTCCATAATAGATAGGTATGATTGCTATTTTGAGGAAGGTAAATGGTGGGTTTAATGCACCAACGAGAATTGTGGTACTAGAGAGGATAGCAATGGTGGAAGCGCGAGAGTGCGTATAATCCATGAACTCAATATTAGTCATAAAGAACTCACATACTTATTGCAAAAATTTATTAGTCATCGAAACAAAGTACTACACGCATGCTCCTAGGGGAAGCCTTGGTAGGAGTTAACCACCGTGATCCCGACCTCCACACAAAGGAAGACAATCAATAACTAAATCATGCTCCGACTTCATCACATAACGGTTCACCATACGTGCATGCTACGGGAATCACAACTTTAACACAAGTATTTCTATCAATCCATAATTACTCACTAGCATGACTCTAATATCACCATCTTTATATCTCAAAACAAATGCAAGGAATCAAACTTCTCATAGTATTCAATGCTCTTTACATGAAAGTTTTTATTATATCCCTTTTCGATGTCCATCATATTAGGACTAAAATTCATAACCTAAGCAAATTACCACGTTGTTTACAGACTCTCAAAATAATATAAGTGAAGCATGGGAGTTCATCAATTTCAATAAAATAAAGCCACCACCGTGCTCTAAAAAGATATAAGTGAATCACTAGAGCAAAATTGCCTAGCTCAAAAGATATAAGTGAAGCACATAGAGTATTCTAATAAAACACGATTCATGCGTGTCCCTCTCAAAAGGTGTGTACATCAAGGATGATTGTGGCAAACTAAAAAGCAAAGACTCATATCATACAAGGCGCTCCAAGCAAAACACATATCATGTGGTGAATAAAAATATAGCCTCAAGTAAATTTACCGATGGATTGAAGACGGATGAGGGGATGTCATCCGGGGCATCCCCAAGCTTAGATGCTTGGTTGTCCTTGAATATTAATTTGGGGTGCCTTGGGCATCCCCGAGCTTAGGCTCTTGCCATTCCTTATTCCATAGTCCATCAAATCTCTACCCAAAACTTGAAAACTTCACAAAACAAAACTCAGCAGAAAACTCATGAGATCCGTTAGTATAAGAAAATAAATCATCATTTTTTGGTACTTTTGTGAACTCATTATTTATTTATACTGGTGTAATATCTACTGTATTCCAATTCCTCCATGGTTCATAACCCCCGATACTACCCATAGATTCATCAAAATAAGTAAACACCACATAGAAAACATAATCAGTTAAATACACAACATTTTGTAGCAATCTGGAAACTTCTTATAATTCTGTAACTCCAAAAATTCTGAAAAATTTAGGAAAACCTGGGCAATTTGTATATCATTCTTGTGTAAAAATTCAGATCAAAAGCACGCTTATGTGATTTTCTAAAATTGTTTTACTGAATTGTTTTACTGGGCTCAAAAATTTCTGATTTTCAGCAAATCAAATCAACAATCTTCCAAACTATCCCAAAGGTCTTACTTGGCAAAAACGCTAAATTAAAACATAAAAACACATCTAACCAGAGGCTAGATGATAAATTTATTGGAAAACAGGAACCAAAAAGTAGAAAAAAATTTAAAATTGGGTTGCCTCCCAACAAGCATTATTGTTTAACGCCCCTAGCTAGGCATAAAACATATATATAAGTATTATCATAATAATAAGGGATATCATCCATGCTCATCTCATACTCCCTTTTTTCAGCGGAAAGTTTCCTTTGTGGTAAGCAAAAATAATCAAAAGGGCTAAATTTAATAGGATAAAGATCCCTAAGATCAAGTTTGGGAGGAATTGCTTCCTCCTTCGGCCCCTTGTATTTTATAATCAACTCATCATTATAAGCATTCGTTTGGTGGAACGTCATAAGCCCATCTCTTAATACAAACCCTAATCTGTTGTTTTGTATAACAAAATTATCATTGAGTTCAAAAATCTTATCAACCAAAACCTCGGTAGGAACCCTTTTTCTTAAATTTTCATTATAGGCAACATAATTGGGAGATTGCAATTGCATTATTTCCTCTTGATTAAAAAGGATCTCCTCTATGTGGGGACAACCACCATTTATTTTATAATGTGCAAAAATTTCACTAGCTTCTTTCATAATGAATCTAAAATCATGAGCTGGAAATATAGTGGCGGCGCGCTTAACAGAGGCATGCTGAATATTGAAGAACTCTAGAACAATCCTTTATATGCACGGATGCATATGAATAAATTGTCTTTCAAGTTTAATTATAAGCAAAGTTATTGCATCTGCAGGGCTATTAGTTTTATTAAGAATAGCTCCTCCTAGCGTAGGTAACGTACCGGCATAAGTAAAGAAATCTTGAATCACCCCTTTTCCAATAATATTACCGCTACCCACACGGAGGTTTTAGTATGGATAATAGTGGGTCCTTCATGATGATCATTATTGGCAAAATCATTAAAACCTTCCTCAAGATTATTGCTTTCTTTTTCGACGATAAACTCCTCAGATTCAGACATGATGGCAACAAAAATCCAGCAAACGAGGAATCAAAAAGCAAACGAAAAGACGAACGGAAGAAGGGCGAATGAAAAGGCGAACAGAATGATTCTTCAGATCGATTCAAGGATTCAACGGCAACGATTGCGGCTCCGTGACGCTGGTCCTTAGAGGCACGTGCACAGATTTCTTGGCTGTCATCAACAAGGTCAGGCGGCTCGTTCTAACAGCGGCAATGATCGTTCGGTGATCCATGGACCTATATAATTTTTATTATGATTGGTGTGTTTTGTACTTCAAATGAATCCCTTTTGAAAAAAAAAAGGAAGCCGAATATGCCATGGCGGGATGGAATAAGCTGCGCCTTTCTTCAGCTGGTGCACCGTTCGTCCGTCCCCGTCTCCGTCGCGACCAGCGGAAGTCGCCGGCATCCCAGCTGAACTCTGAATATTCATCCACCCCCGCCCACAGGCCCATAAAAAAACTCGTCGGTGTCGGCGTCCTCACATCAAACCGCGCTCAATCTCAATCTCACCGTGGACTCGCCGCCAAACACGAACTGGCAGGCGGCAGGTGCCCAGCCACGTTAGCCAGATCCTCCTGCAAAGAACAGAAATCCCCCGGTTATTTCCCACTCCGCTCCACTCGTCCGAACCACGCCGCGCAAGCCAGCTGCATCCTCGGCCGGCATGGCCCGCCTCGGCCTCCGGCGCTTTCCGCCGCTGATGCTCCTCCTCCTCCTCGGCCTCTTCCTCGACGCGGCGGCCGCGGCGGGGAAGGGAAAGAGGACGGGCGGCGACGGCGGCGGCAGGCTGCGGTTCCGGCGGGAGAGCGGCACGTTCAAGGTGCTGCAGGTGGCGGACATGCACTACGGGGACGGGCGGAGCACCGGGTGCGAGGACGTGCTGCCCGAGCAGGTCCCCGGCTGCTCCGACCTCAGCACCACCGCCTTCCTCTACCGCCTCCTCCGCGCCGAGGACCCCGACCTCGTCGTCTTCACCGGTCCGACCCCCACCCACCCATCCTCCTCCTCCTCTTCCCCTGCTCTGCTAATACTACTTCGATTAAGAAATCCGAAGCAGAAGCTGCACTGAAATTGGGTCGGGAAAACTGAAATTCTGACCATGCCCAATCGCTCATCCGCTGAGATGGTCTCAATGATTGGTCCGTCCATCCAGGGAAGAAGATGAAATGGTCCCATTGATCATGTCTGCGTCCACATGGAGCTAAACCCCAAATACTTACTACTAGGAAAGATACAAATGTAGCTGCCTTTGTGAATAGAAATTTACTAGGAAGATGTCAAGCCCTGACTTCGCTCCCGGCTTCTTATTACAAAGAACTGCCAGCGGATTTTGTTGCTATTACCAAAGGGTTTGGTGGAAAATAGATCTGGTCCGCGCCCGATCTGGCCCGTTGGCTTCTGTTGGCGGCGAGGATGGTGGCTCTGGCATGGTGGTTGCGCCGCCAGCCACGTTGGAGGTGTTTGGGCTAGCGGGTTAGGGTATTGCGTTGTTGCAGAGGCCGGGTGTAATAGGTATCTTCACGATATTAATATATTCCCTTTATCGAAAAAGGTCGACGGCGCTGCTGTCGGATTGCGTGGGGTGCGGGGTATAGGTTGCTCCGGGCGAAAGCCTGATGACGCGGCATCCGTGGACGTTGCTTACCCTCTTGGGGGGTTGTCGTGGAGCTCTCCTCTCTCCCCGGCCTCGGAGGCCATCTTCGGGTGAAGACCTTGGACCTGCGGTGCAGGGTTGGATAACGGCGTCGATCCATGTCACTCCCCCTCTTGAGGGCGTCGTCTTGAAGATGGTGACTCCCTGCGTGCTTTCCCAGGGCTGGACATACACGTTATCGTGTTTGGCAGCGGTCAATTGGCGATATGGAGGTCCAAGGTGATGACCTGTTTTCTCTTGGTCTCGCTGTGGCGTGCGGAGTCGGAGCTGCCTTGGAAGAGCCTAGGCGGCAACGATGACAGATGTTTGGTGGTCCTCGAGGAGGTCTTCGGCGGCACGAGCCCTGCATATTTCTTCTGCATTTGGTAGTCCTCAAAGTCGGAGCTGTCTCGTCGATGCTCCTGGTGGCCAACTGTTTGGCATAGGTCGATGCGGACTTGATGCAGGTTGTTGCGGGGTGTGCCTCGCCGATGGGGATTTGCGGGTGAAGTCGGAGTCGCTGGCTCGCGGAGGAGTGATGACGATGACGCCTGTAGTCCGCCTCGATGGTGCTCCTCTCTCGGCGGCGTGTGTGAGTCTTGTGTGGATAGCCAGGTTGGCCAGTGTTGCCCCTTTGTGAGATGTAGCGTTTTTCGTCCCGTTTTCCGCAATTAACCGGGCAATTCTCTTCTTCTTTATTAATGAGATGAGGCAAAGCTTTTGCCTCCGTTTTGAAAAATAATAATTCAACAACAGTGTTTTCTGGGCAGGCGATAACATTTTTGGCGCGGATTCAACCGATGCGGCCAAGTCGATGGACGCAGCCATCGCCCCGGCAATCGCCATGAACATTCCCTGGGCTGCTGTGCTCGGTAACCATGACCAGGAGGGCACCCTGTCGCGGGAGGGCGTGATGCGCCACCTTGTAGGCATGAAGAACACCCTGTCACGCTTCAACCCTGAAGGAGTAGAGATCGACGGCTACGGAAATTATAACCTGGAAGTTGCTGGGGTCGAAGGAACACAGGTGGCTAACAAATCAGTGCTCAACCTGTATTTTCTCGACAGTGGTGACCATTCTACTGTATGGTGGATCCCTGGTTATGGTTGGATCAAGGCTTCACAGCAAGCTTGGTTCAAGCAAACCTCTTTGAGTCTGCAGGTAAATAAATTAGTGATTGGTCACCATCTTGGTGTGATGCTCACTCCTTACACTTTCTACTGCCATACTGAGTAGGTGGATGCTGTTTTGCTATCAGCAACAACACAATAATTATGTGTTGAACCACATTAACTCTGCAAAATGTTGTCGCTATTTGTTCTGAAGACATAACTCAAGAAATTCATGCTATTTCAGAATACATGTATATATGTTTGTTGGCCTGGTACAGTAGTTCCGAATACAGTTGGTTTCAAAATATTTTCTGGGTTAAGTTGAGTATAGAGAGATAAGAATACCAGGTTGTTTTCATGGTGACACTAGTATGGTAATCTCATTTTGTTGGTGCTATGTAGTACATATTTTTGTTACAAGTTAAAATAACAAAACTCACAATAAAATGCAGAAAAACTACAGGAATGAAGAACCCAGGCAGAAGGAGCCAGCACCTGCTCTTGCATACTTCCACATTCCATTGCCGGAGTTCAGAAGCTTCACAGCATCCGATTTCACAGGAGTGAAGCAGGAGAGTATCAGCTCGCCATCAATCAACTCCGGTTTCTTTACCATGATGGTGGAAGCCGGAGATGTGAAGGCTGCCTTCATAGGACATGATCACATAAATGACTTCTGCGGGAAGCTCACCGGTATTCAGCTCTGCTATGCCGGTGGGTTAGGTTACCATGCGTACGGGAAGGCGGGGTGGTCCAGGAGAGCAAGAGTGGTGTCTATGCAGCTTGAGAAGACAGTGAGTGGCGAGTGGCAAGGCGTGAAGTCTATCAAGACATGGAAGAGGCTTGATGATCAACACCTCACCACAATCGACTCCGAGGTCCTGTGGAACAGAGGCTCTAATGGTAAGACGCTCACACATGCATGAGCATGGTGCTATGGAATAGAGGCTTGATAACAGTACTAACACTAGTGCTCCCTCCGTCTGCAAATACTTGTCATCAAAATGGATGAAAGGAGATGTATCTAGACGTATTTTAGTTCTAGATACACCCCTTTTTATTCATTTTGATGACAAGTATTTTCGGACGGAGGGAGTATTAGACAGAGTGAACATGATAATAACATGGTCCACTCTCTTGTAGTAGTAGATAATAGTAGTATGAAATTACTGTACTGATCGAAGGGGCGTATGTTTTCAGAACCACAACTTATCTAAAGTGTTGCTGATTGTCATTGTCAGGAAGGCGCAGGAAGGATCATGACAGAAGCTGAGTTCAGGATTGGGGACAGCGAGTGAGTGATGCGTCCTACCTCTGCTCGTCATGTGTGCTGGTGGTGCTTAGCTTATTACGAAATTAGCAACCGTGTAAACGAAAACAGATGGTATGCTTCATGTATACGCAGGTTCGTAGCATTGTAATTGTTCGCATATAAAGAAAGAAAAAGGTGAACCATTATTTGATTTTTCTTTTCTTTTTGAGCGGGTGAACCATGATTTGATGTAGTATCAAATGTCACTCTCTGCAAATGGGCTTGGGTGTCGAAAGAAAATTTGTGCAGCATGGGCCTTACCATTGTAACGTTTGCAGAACATTCCAGCAACACAATTGATGCACTGCGGGCTGGGTAGTAAAGGCAAATTGATGAACTGCTCCCTTGCAAAAAGAAAAAAGAAAACTTGATGCACTGATGCATAGATGAGTTGTAACGTTCCCCACAAGCAGCAAAGCGTACCCAACCCTTCTAACAAATAAATCACAATCTCTAATTTTGGAGCTCTCAGTCAATTTTGAGTTTGATTTATGATTTTGACTAGGTCAACGATTTTGATTGAGGTTATTTTGAATTTGGTTCATAGTTTTATTCAATTGAGGTGTTCAATTTTGGATCTGGTTCACAATTTTAATTGGGTCAACGATTTCGATTGAGGTGTCAAATTTTAAATTTGGTTCATGATTAAATCAATGGGCAACAACCAGCCTATAAAAACACATGACCCTCTCACCACCTGGCAAAAAATAATCATAAATATGCGACATTGTAATACCAATATAGTACATGTGTCGTCAGCGCAAGAAACTTTCTCACACACACATGGGTTGATTTAATAGACAATATAGAATCTCACATCTAGAAAAGGCCCACCAAAACACCGCATTATTAAAAAAATAGAAAACATAAATCATCATCACTTTCATGCTCCAAATCAAATATAAAACTTATGAGCCGTAGCAAAGCGCGCGCAACCCTTCTATCAAGCATGCCCGGCTGCCCTACAGTTAGAACTACACGGTGCTTATGTTTCGGAGGAGGTTTCCAGACTCCTCCATTGTCCCTTTTTTTTGTGGGGAACAAGAGTTGCTTTAGCTTGCACTAACAGCCTGGGTTGTATCCTCAGTAACAACCATTTCATTAAAGAGGTCATTATCCTAATATACTTTTTTTAGCAAAGGTTTAGTATTGCCTCTTACTCAGCAGGTTTTTCTTTCTTTCATCCTTTTACATCGTGGTTACCGCTCTCCTATTGCTAGGACAGTTCCAATGGTATGTTGTCCTTCTCCTACGCTCTGTTGAGGCCTCTTTTGGTTTATAGGATAGGAACATCATAGGAATAGAAAAATCATAGGAAGTGATGACATGTTTCTCAATTCCTATAGAGAAAGAGATGTTATTTGATGCATAGGATATAAATTTTACCATTGAGTCTGGGCTAAAGTTTTTTTCGTCTGAAATGTAAAGGATTGGTTCCTATCCTACGTAGGAATAGGATCCATTCCTACAAATCAAAAGGCTCCAAAGAAATTTTTCCTGTAAAATTCCTATCCTTGGAATTTCTACAAAATTCACATAAACCAAAGGAGGCCTAAATATAATCCTGTCATGATCGAATGAAAGAAATTGCCCATCGTTAGCTGCACTAAGACAATTGTTATCTAATAGAAGTTTCCTTGCAATGTAAATTGCACTTTGATTGATGAAATTTTGTGCATGCAGGATCAATGTATTACAGCGGGTGATATGATCCAATGGTGAAGCATGACTAAGATGTCAGGGGAGGCAAAAGGCAAAACATGGTTTTTGGGGGTGTGGGGGGAGGGGGCTGATGAGAATATTTTCTTCCAGCAAAGCCCTCCGTAAAATAATTTCCCTTGGTGATCTTTTAGGGATGGGGGGGGGGGGTGCCCCCCTCCCCTTCGTGCGAAAATACATATAGCTCTGCCCCTGGTACCGTTTCTTATATTAGTACAACCCTGACACGGTAATTTGCGGCTTAATCATGTGGGGACACTCCATCTTGTATGACCTCATCAACTGGATGGAGCTAGCGATGACCAGCACCAAGTTCGACAAGTATGGTTGTTGGTCTGGTTCAACGACAATCTTGCTCGACGGCAGGCCGACCATCATGTACACATACGTCAATCACAAAAGGGATACCACAAGGTTCAGAACATCGCTTTTTCCAAGATTTTTTTAAAAAATGTTGTCATTTTTTTTTTGAATTTTCAACAGGGGGAGAGTTTCCGCCACCTGAATATATTGATCAAAGTGGGCTAGGATCCCGGATAGTTACAGAGAGGGGGGGGGGGGCAGCAACACGTGCATCATGTACAAACACACACTAGGGGGAGAGAGCACTCAACCAGGAGCCGACATGAGGTCTACGAGCAACCGGGAGCCGCCCACGGCACAGCACAACATCCTCCCTAAAGCACCCGAGCACCCGGGGCGATGGACGACTGCTGCCTCTGGAAGACGACCACGTTGCAGTGTTTCCAAATTTGCCAACAACATAGTAGAGCAAACTCAACTTCAGACTCGACAACCGAGGCTGCCGCCGTGGCAAGGCCAGCTAGATAGCCCACCGTGGCGTCGACGACGGGCACTCCCACCTGCCGCCAGAAATCAACCGCAAACGGGCAGGCGAAGAGCATGTGATCTACAGTTTCCGAAGTCACAGAAGACAACGGGCAGCCGACGTCCTCCGCCGAGACGATGCACTTCCGGAGCAGGACGTCTCGCCTGTGGATACGCCTCTGAACTAACAGCCAGCAGAAGAACTTCACGCGCGAGGGGGCTCGCGACCCCCAGATCATGTCGGCGTAGCTAACATCCACACCACCAAACCGTAAGAGCTTGTACGCAAAGCCGGAGGACAGGGCGCCCCGAGGCGCGGATACATGGCGGAGTTGTCGTTTGTCCGGGCCTCCCCTCACGGGCAGCTCGGCCACAAGTGCAGAGACTTCCAAGAGCTCGCGCTCGCCCACCCTCGTGAGCCTGGGGACCAGGAAGCTGGCGATGTCGCGCCCACGCACTTACCAGACGGTGACCTCCGGAGCGGTGGAGTGTGAGAAGATGGCGGGGACGCCGTGGCAATCGGCCCGCAGGGGAGCCAACCGTCCCATCAAAACGAGCAAGATCGCCCATCCCCGACCTCCACCGTGGTGAGCGCGCGGTAGAGGGGGAGCAGCTTCTCTAGGGAGCACTGGTGTTCCCCGAGTGTCAGCTCGCCTCGAGCCAGGAGAGAGTGGCCGTCCGCACCATCCCATATCCAGGCGGCCCATCTTGACCGAGGCGACACATGGAGATGATGGAGCATCTTCAGCAGGAGGCTCTTGTTCTGAGTAGCGAGGTCACGCACTTCGAGCCCGCCCTCGGATTTGACCTGGCACACCCTCTCCCACGCCACCAGACACTGAGCTCCCGTGGCTCTGGTACCATCTCTTCTATTAGTACAACCCTGAAAGCCCATTTGCGGCTTAATCGTGTGGGGCACTCCGTCTTATGCGATCTCATCAACTGGTAGAGCTAGAAATGAGCATCATGCCCAACACCAGGTTCTACAAGTACAACTGCTGGTCGGGCTCAGCAAACATCCTGCCCGACAGCACAGAGCACACGGGTAATCGTGTACATAGACATCAACCACAAGGCCAAGAACGGGTACCACGAGGTTCAAAGCATAACTTTTCCCAATATTCTATAAAAAGTCAATTTTGATTTTGGCACAGTCTCAAGTGTATATATATATATAT
>NC_057807.1:509746456-509758711 GCF_018294505.1 Triticum aestivum
ATGATAATTTAGATTGCCCCTTCTCTAGGACTTCATGTATTTGTACTTATACATTTAGCTTGAATAATATTGAACATATGTTTCTTTATACATTCATCTAAAGTTAGAATATGACTTAAATATTTTGCTTGAACATTCTAAATATTTACTTATATATTTTCTAAAGCTAAAATATTTACTTATATATTTATGATGGAAGTAGTACTATGCCTTCTTTGTCTCGTGATTATGGACCCCGTATCTTTTCTTTAGAGAAAAAAAACGGGCTAGTGAGTTTGCCTGCACTTATTTTTGACACTTTGCATTTGTAGCCTGATTCAGCTATGGTGAATGAATAGAGGTCAAAAACCATGTTTTACATATAGATTGGTTGCATGCATTCACTCAAGCCTAGCTGAGCAGCAACATAGGCATCGGTGTTTGGTTGCCTGCATGTTCTACCCAAATGCAAAGTGTTGTTGTTTGGTTACATACAACACAAGTGTTGTGGCAACCTCTTTTAGGAGTGGTGAGGTTATCAATACACACACAGACACAACAGCATAGTATTCACATCATAAATCGCTAGCACCAAATAAACCATAACCATACTTTGTCATAGCAACAGTACTAACATAATAGTATCACAAAGTCTTCAAACAGGACTAACAAAAGCAGTGATAAGATAGCATATACAACATCCTATGCACCCTCAGGATCCATGTCAAATGCTTTGTGGTGTGGCTTGTACCGTGGCCACCACCTCAACACTCTCATCAGTAAAGACAATTGATAGTGTCCTGAACTAGGGGTGCTAACCATGTCAGATTGTCAGTTAGGGATGAAAACGGAGCGGAAATGGACAGAACTGAGTGCTACCACATTTGTTTTCATATTTTTCTTGCGGAAATGGAAATGAATACAGAAACCCCGAAAATGAATACAAAAATAGATACTACGGGAAACGAACATGGAGCGAATATAGAGCGGACATAGAAACAGAAGTGGGCGTTGACCGGAACTTAAAAACCCCTTGAATCATAGACAAATACACACAAATAAATTTAATGAATTGTTAACATGGCTAGAAAATAATATGTTTATTTTAGCAACTTAGTGTAGTATTATACTAGTATTGGACAATTGCGTATAGGGGTCAAGTTGAGTACATGTGTGGTAGTAGAAGTTGGGCCTCAAATGATCTGTTCTACTAATCATGTCATTATGTGATGTTTCGCGGTTGGGCTACAAAGCAGTCATATGCCTATAGTAAAACATGGAAATTCCATATTCACGGAAGCGGAAAGTTCCGTTTCCACGTCCATTCCACCGGAATATCCCATTCCGTTTTTGTTTTCATTTCGGCATAAAAAATTCCATTTCCACTTCTGTTTTATAAAATTCCATATCCGTTTTCATAATTCCTCTCTGTTTCCATTTTTCCTCCGGAAAAGTGGAAAGTTTCCATTCCATTTTCATCCCTACTGTCAGTCATGGGTTAGGCAGAGGATCCCCAGGCAACCGAAGAATGGGCTATGTCCACCATGGCTCTCAGCGTGCTCAAGATGTAATCCTTCGAAGACTTGGCGCAAACTTCAAGGCATGTTCAAATCATCAATAAGCTTATCCCTAGATGTAACTGACCTACATGTAACCCTAGATACCCCCGGTCCCTATATAAGCCGAAGGGTTTAGTAGGGTAGAGAGAGTTTTAGAGACATTCACATACGTTCTCAAGGTAGATCATCTTGTACTTTATGCCCCATAACTTTAATACAAGCAAAACAGGACGTAGGGTTTTACCTCTTCGAGAGGGCCAAAACCTAGGTAAATATCGTGTTCCCCTTTGTCCTGTTACCATCAAGCTAAGATCAATAGCTCGGGACCCTCTACCCGAGACCTCATGAGCTACACAGAAGGCGACCCAACCCTTATCAAGGGTGAGCTTCCCGGTGATCACCCAGGCAGTGACCTTCAATCTCGTGGTAGTGAAATTCGTGCCCTATGTTTGTGCCCACGAATCCCTAACCGGTATGGATTCAATCGGTCACAAATCGAAGCCTAACCTTGAATCGAATGCGTGCAATGTACAATCGACGATAAATCGAACACGGTTGCGGGAAATCACGGGGACAAAGGGCATACCGCCATTGACGCGGAGGGGGGGGGTGAAGCTGGTGATCACCGTCCGACTCCGATGTATGCCTGTTGGTGCTCGTCGTGCAGATATTGTGGTGGTCGCCAGTGAGAGAGAGTGGACAGAGGGGAGAGTGAGCGGTGAGAGAGGGTGAGGGGAGTTAAGGCGCCGCTTTGGGAACCAACACAGCGTCTCCCACATGGAGCGCGTCTCCCACATGGAACGCGTCTCCCGCATTGAGCGCCTCCACCCACGTGCACCCGCTCTCATCGCTCGGGCTTGGCTTTGAAAATATGATCGATTCGAGCGTGCTTCCATAGCTGGACCCGGAGATGCTTTAAGAAGCGTGCCATGCAGACCCAGTAGCATTTGCACACAACCAAACATACCAAAGCCTCCAAAAGTCACATCCAACGGGCCTGGTTGAGGTTGTTGCAGGTAACCAAACAGGCCATAAATGACTACTCCTACATGTGAGCTTGTTTTCTTTCTAAATCAGATACCACATTTTGAATACTCCCTCCGTCCCAAAATTCTTGTCTACGGATGTATCAAGTCACATTATAGTATTAGATGCATCCGTATCTAGACAAATCTAAGACAAGAATTTTGAAACGGAGGGAGTAATTCTAAAAGAATTATGTACATGGCTCGTCTGCTATTTGCACCGGCAGTGTTGCAGAGTGTAAACAGAAGTTACTGAACTTCACTAAAAAGCAGCTACAAATACTAACTTATGTGCCGGTGAAAAGAAAACAAAGTTTTTACTCACTGATCTTTAGTCCAAAATATCCACTCCATGCAGCCGTTTCAAAATTATATTTGTTATAAACCGGAGGAAAATTATATTTAGAGGGCAGGCCTGGCGCAGTGGTGAAGTCCTCCCCACTTGTGCCAAGAGATCCTGGGTTCGAACCAGCCTCTCTGCATTGCACTTTGCAGGGGTAAGACTAGGTTCCTATAATCCCTCCCCAGACCCCACCTTGTGTGGGAGCTTCTATGCACTGAGTCTGTCCTTTTTATAAACCGGAGGACAATATACAGTTGGATATATACTTGCCGAATAAGACCATGCTGGGACGAATTCCCTCAATGTTATGTACATAAAGAAATAACCAAATATTTGGTATCGACCTATCAAAGAATTACTCCTTACTCCTATCCCGTTACTCGAAATCGAAAGAATAGAAAATTAGGCCTCTACTCTACCAAGTCTACCCACACGAGAGAGAGCTTCACTTCAGAATGTCCGTGTTGAGTCAGACACTTGGACGATCGGTGGTTGGTTCAGACGACTCAAGCAAGGCTTCCCCTTGCTGTCGGTGTCCACCAGTATCGTGTCGCCAGGCTTGTACTCGCCGAAAAGAATCGCCTCGCTGATGACATCCTCCATCAGCTGGGTGATGGCTCTCCTCAGTGGCCGCGCGCCGTAGTTCTTGTCGTAGCCTTCTCGGCAGATCAGCTCCTTCATCGCGTCGGAGACCTCTAGGCCGATCCCGACGGCCAAGAGCTTGCCCTTCAGTTCCTCTAGGAGGATATCGAGAATTGCTAGCATCTGCAAGTGTTCCAAGGAGAGCATTAGTGTCTGATGTGGTTCAAGTTCACCATGTCAGGTACCAATTCAGAACAAAGGGGCAAGTGAGAGACAGACCTGAGTCTGTTCCAGAGGACGGAATACAACCGTCTCATCGATTCTGTTGAGTAATTCTGGACGGAAGAATCCCTTCAACTCTTCCATCACGAGGGATTTCACTGCGACATATCTGCTTGATTCGGTGTCCTCTGTTGAGAAACCCATGCTCCGTCGTCCGTTGGAAATTGACGTAGAACCAACGTTTGATGTCATGACAATCAATGTATTCTTGAACGAAACTCTGCGACCCTGTAATCCACAGAAGGATTTTTCAGCATTCAAAGAGACCCATGAACTAGCAAAGATAAAAGCTATGGAACAACAAGTCTACTACTGCATACGGACTTTTGTGCTATGGACATCTAACTTCATTGGGAGGTTTAGGATTTACTGAAGTAAGTTCCTAAAATTGCTTAAGACCAAGTCACTAAACTTGAAGTTATAGAAGAGTTTGAATGGCTAGAAAAGGAAATAGATGAGCATGGCTGACCAATTTTTAGCATAAAATCTGCAGGGACAAGTTCTACCATTCAACCTCTAAAAGAATACATCGTTTCCACTTTATGAGTGGACATATAACAACAGCGGTTGCACATATATTATCAACATATGCTGGTTAAGTACCTGTGAGTCTGCTAGATGCCCATCTTCAAAAATTTGGAGAAGGATATTGAAAATATCAGGGTGAGCTTTCTCTATTTCATCAAGCAGTACCACGGTGAATGGTTTTCTCCTGACTGCTTCTGTCAAAGTACCAGTTTCACCATATCCAACGTACCCTGGAGGAGAGCCTATCAGTTTGCTCACTGTGTGCCTCTCCATGTATTCACTCATGTCTAGTCTAAGCATAGCAGATTCCTGTTCAAAAAGAGCAAAGACATCTCGTCAAGCCACATCCTTTGGAACATATCAAAACATCGGTGACATGAAAACAGGATGATCAGGACATGATTGTGTGACTTACCGATCCAAAGTAACTTGCTGCAAGAGCTTTGGTAAGCTCGGTTTTACCAACCCCTGTAGGACCACAAAAGAGCATCGTAGCTATAGGTCTGTCAGGGTCACTGAGGCCTACACGTGATCTCTTCACGGCCCGCGATATCGCCGCAACAGCGTCATCTTGACCAATAACACGCTTTCTAAGCTCATCATCCAGTCCTACTAAGATCTTTTTATCATCAGCAGTCAGCTGCTGGACTGGAATACCCGACCATAATGAGGCGACTCTTGCAATTTCTTCTGTTCCAACTACAATAGGCCTGCATGTTTTTACATTAAGTTCCATGCTGAGAAGATATGTAGGGAATAGAGATTACTGTGTGACGGGTTGTCAAGAGAGAACTTACTCCTCAATTGTTGACTCAGCCTTATCCTGATGTGGCGCTTCAGTGTTAACACTCGCATTCTGTTGCTTATTCTCATTCGGAGAATATTTCATCTTGTTAGATAACACCTGAGTAATGAAGGACATGAAAATGTTAAATATCATCAGACGGATTTTTTCTCCCAACAATATAACCAGTGCAAGATATCTACCACTTCATGCATGGCCTGGACAGCTTTTATCTCCTGCCAGTATTCATCCGGCTCCTTTAAGAGAACGGAAGACTGTCCTTCCTTCTTCTTTTGATATGATTCAATTCGAGCTCTACTGCCAGCTTCGTCAATAAGATCAATAGCCTTATCAGGAAGCTGTCTGTCTGGGATATATCTTGCTGACAAATAAACTGCTGCATTGATGGCTTCTAGAGTGAATTTGCATTTATGATAAGCTTCATAATTCTCACGAAGACCAAGTAATATTTTCACAGCGTCTTCCTGCATTATATTATAAGGATGGTTAAGAAACAAACATATGCATACTAAACTTTCAAAGGAAAATATCTTTACCTGGCTAGGCTCATCTACAAATACTGGCTGGAACCTGCGGTTCAAAGCCTTATCCTTCTCAAAATGCATCCGGTGTTCATCTAAAGTTGTAGCTGCAATGCACTGGAAATAAATATTTCCCATTAGATAACGATATATGACTAATATATACTCCCTCTGTTTAACATTTAAGGTGAAAGTCAAAAATTTATATGTTTGACCAAGTTTATAAAAAATATATCTACATCCTATTTTTTTGTATAAACATGGTCAAATATAGAAAAGTTTGACTTATGAAAAAAATTAATACACCTTGTATTTTGAAACCAGGGAGTGTACCACTAAGAAGCAGGATGAAATATTACCTGCAGTTCACCTCTGGCAAGTGGGGGCTTCAGGAGATTGCTAATATCAAGGCCAGCACCCTTACCCTTCCCAGCAGTTCCAGATCCAACAAGATTGTGAACCTCGTCGATGAAAAGAATAACATCACCTGCAGCCAAACAAACAATCATTAGTATTTATGATCAGGTATAGAATATTAAAATATGATAACATTTCAGATTGCATTACGACCGAACTGACCTGCTTCACGGACTTCGCGAATTAAACTAGTGATCCTGGACTCCAGTTCACCCCTCTCTTTTGCGCCAGCAATAAGCAGGCCAATGTCTAGCGACATTATCCGCTTTGCCTGCATGATTTAAGTTGGGAACGCTATTGATGTTCATGCAAGAGAATTTCATAAATGCAGAAACCTGTATGTATCCATCACTCGCAATTCAAGCTTACCACGAGGAAAATGGGGACATCTCCATTTGCAATCCGAAGGGCCAACCCTTCAGCAATTGCAGTTTTACCAACACCTGCCTCACCCAAAAGAATGGGATTGTTCTTTGTTCGCCGGCATATTATCTGAACCACCCTTTCGATCTCCTCCTCACGGCCAATAATGGGGTCAATAAACCCTCCACTGGCTTGTGTGGTCAAATCTAGACAAAACTGATCTAGCGCACCTTTATCTGAAACAGAGATCCCATGGCTTGTATTAGAAATAATAATAATAATATGCTTCAATACACACAAATAGGTGACTTTTTTTTTATTGACGCTTGAATAGGTGACTCCTTACCTTTCTTTTTACTCAAGGATTTGCTGAAGGCAGATCTTCCAGCTCCAGCTCCAGCGGGTGCTTTCTCGGGCACTTTGAGAGAAGATGCTCCTGCGAGATCTCTGCCATCTTTTGCAAGCTCTTCATGGAGTCGGGTGACTGCAACTGACGCTAGCTGACTCGGATCCGCTCCCAAGCTACAACAAATAAGTTGTTAATTATTTTTCTGCAAGTCTGATGGATGATGGCGAAAATACCAACATGATCTTACAAATGAGTATAATCGATTACTTCCGGGGGACCTTGTTTTAGTTGTATGTTAACTTATGTGTCTAGTATTACTATTTGTACAGTTATGGGTCATAATTTGAAGTAATATCTTGTGCTCAGCTCACAAGGGAAGATGAACTCGGTATATGATAAATCAATTGGCTATAAACATGATTATTTGATCAGTACTAGTAGATGGCAACACAATTGAATGAATAATTGGTGGTGAAATATAAATAAATAAATAACGAAAGGGGAATTCCTGGACAGTGGACATAATTGGAGTAGCTACCTTCTGAGGAGATTGTTGGTGGTGGGATCGTCGAGCGTGAAGAGCGCGATGGCGAGGTGCTCGGGGGAGATGAAGCTGCAGCCCATGTTCCTGGACAGCTCGACGGCGACCTCGAAGACGCGCCTGCAGCCCCCGTCGAAGGGCACGTCGGTGTCGAGCCCGCCCGCCTTCTGGGCGGCGCCGCCGATGAGGCCGCGGCACTCCTCGCGCGCGCGCTCGACGGTGATCCCCGAGGAGAGGAAGCCCCCGGCGGAGCGGTCCTCGGCGACGAGGCCGAGCAGCAGGTGGCGCGGCGCCACGGCGCCCTCCCCGAGCCCCCGGGCCTCCTTCTGGGAGTGCACCACCGCCTTGACGGCGCGCTCCGTGAAGCGCTCGAAGACGGCCCGGATGACCCCGCGGCGCGCGAGCCGCGCGGGCCGAGAGGCTGCGGCAGCCGGGCGCGGCGGGTGCGCCAGCACGACCGCCCTCCCGCCCCCCGCCGCGCCCCACTGCCGCGCCCGCGCGGACGCCACCGGCGCGGCGAAGCGGCCGCCGGCGAGGAGGGAGGACGAGGTGGAGCAGCAGCACACCTCCATGGCGGGAATCACCGCAGCAACCTCTTTTTCCTTTCCCGGGGAATCGCCGCAGCAACTACTACTAGTACCGTGGTGTAACTGACAGATCCCGGATGAGATGAAATGAAAAAAATAATGGCTAGTGCTATGCTAACGTAATCGGATCACCCTCGCGTGTACGCAACCGTATTAGTAGTAGTAGTATCTACGTGTGTGTGTCTACTGGGCTGGGAGCGAAGGCTTGAGCTGGGTGAGTGGATGAATGAATGGGTACTGCTGCAGCTGCGGGAAGATGGCGTATAAAAGTACCGCTGGGAGGGCGAAGGAAGCACGCAAGGAAACGAGGCCGCTGGCCTGGGTGGGTGGAGGCGTGGAGGTGGAGGCGACGAGAACGATCAGGAACTGTGCCCGCCGGGGGCAGGAAAGGGACGGCGGTTTTGGTTTCACCTGCGCGTTGCGTGGAGAACTCGAGGGGGCCGGTTCGGTTGTACCGCACGCAACCGCCCGCCGTGGAGGACCCAGCGCGGTCAAAACGGCCGCCGCGGGTGTCGTGTGGATCGCCGGGTGCCGCGCGGGCGGATGGGGCGGGACGGCTTGGCCGCTGTTTCGGCCGTTTCCGGGGCGGGCCGGCGAGGCGTGCCGTGCCGTGCGAGGCCGCGCCCCGGCTCACGTGGACGGAAAGGGGATCGTCGTTTCGTTTCCTTGCGCAGTTGGGCACGTCTGCTGCCGCTGCGTGTTGGGGCGGGACGCCGACGCCGGCCGGCGGGCTCGTGCGAGGAAACGCGTGCGTGCCGCTCGTCCTCTTGTCTTCTGCCTGCCTTGCCGCCTTTCTTCCTCCTCTTCCACCCAGCGGCCATCAACGTCGACGACTAGGGGGGGTGGGTTCTGGGGGAGATCCAGATGCGCAGGGGGGTTCCGGTTCGGGCTTCCTGCCACCGACCTGTGTTGTCGCTAGGCGGACGTGGCCGACACATTGCTTCCCGTGGCACTCCTGCTGCCCCTGCTCTCTTGCTCACGACGTCAGGACGGCCGATGCACGCCATGACGCCAAGCAGCAGCCAGTAAACGTCCGCCCTTACTCGCCCAGATAATGCCGACCGACCCCTTATTTATTCTCGGGACAACCACGTCCCCGTACGCAAACCATAGTGTTCATGCAAATATATGTCCATCATATAACACAAATTTATCATTAGATCAACAATTAAACAAAACCAAAATGAACCATAATTCAACATATGCCAAAATAAAATTCAACAATCCATACATAGATACTCCCTGCATCCCATAATATAAGAACATTTTTTGAGCTAACATAGTCTGCAAAACGTTTTTATATTATGGGACAGAAGGAGTAGTTCATACACAAACGAATCAGATGTTTCTATTATTTCGTTCGTTGATCTTTCTTCTTCATGATCATCAACCACTTCTTGCTTTCAACCACTTCTTGCTTTTATCATCCAATAGGCTAGTGTCCTGTAACATAATCCTCGACTCCTCTGTTTCTCTCAGAGCTCCCTCCCTCCCTCCCTCCCTCTCTCTCTCTCTCTCTCTCTTCAACTTATTTTTCGTATCTCCCGGTCGAACTCCATCCTCTGCACATCCATGAAAAGTTTGCACATATCCTCCTTCACCTGCTTGGTGGGAAAAATGCCCGTCCATGTGGCAAACATTTTGATGGTGTCCCGGCTAAGGGGCATCGCATCACGTCGACTGTGAGATTTGGGTAAAAACAAACTTAGCAGAAGAATGCAATGGGTGGAACTCAAACGATAAATTATATGAACTAATTGACAAAATAATTGTTTTGCATATATTTCTTAAGCCCAACATCCCAAAAAATAGATAAGTTCAGTCTGCCAAGCAGATAAATTAATCTAGACAGGTAAGTTTAGCATCCCAAGCACAAGGGACAAAAAGTAGAAGCAAGCAGATAAAGCAAGGAAAGGAACAAAAGCAACAATTCTAGGCCCTACCAGGAGGGAAAAGGCACACATACTTGTACTCCAGTAAAAACAAGCGAGAAGCAGACGACCTCCTCTCCCTATCCGTCTTGCAGCGACCCACACAACGCCACACAGCCCAGCACGCAAAATCCCAACTATACCCTCAGCGGGCTCTGAGAATTACAGGCGGTGACATCCCAGTTTGATACTATTTCAATCTACATTGCTCAATTTTGATTCGACGACCGAGGTCATCCGGGACGGAGATCCAACGACCGAGAACGCATCAAAAAAAGCATCCGGCGACCAAGAATTGCTAAACTATGAATAGATGGGGGTTCCCGTGAGTATTGTGTGCGGCTTGCCGCACCCCACCTGCCTCAGCAATATCCAAGCTGGTAAGGTATGGTTTATATTCCAAAGGTTAAAAAAAACTAAAAATATACGGAGCGCCAAAGCCATTGCATGCAAGTGCTGCCCAAAGGATCAAGGTTCAGTATGATATACTAAAAGAAAGCCGTGATTGATAATTCATCTACTATTATCTCCAGATGACGGGCCACTGGAATAAGAACATCCATCATAGCTACACATTATTCTCACATTGTCCAAAATTGTGTTCATTAGAATTATACAACAAACTAAATATTTTCATCAAAAGAAATTGCATAAAATTCCAAATGATGGTCTTGAAAATTGCATATAATTTAAGGTGCATCCTTATTCTGATAAGGATGAAAAATAAATATATATTGGAACTCTTGTAAAACAGAGATCACCAAAATTAAAAGATATCATAGCCACACGTAATTCAGCCCTCATGACACAGACTGTGTTCGAAAAGAATCTTTTCAATCTTGCAGCAACATAGAAGTTCATATCATTATAAACAGAGAGAAAGAGAGATTAAAGTAACAGACCTAAAATATAGAAATATATTTTCGTAGCAGTGACGACCCAAGCAATTAAATTTCACACTACAGTAAGAAATCATAAGCAAAAAGAATTATACAATGGAATAGAAGGAGATTACAAATAGGCAAAGCATGGCACCAACACATCCTGAGTGCAATAAGCAGGGAGCGAGGGTGAAGCATACAGACCTATTGTTGTGGTTATACAGAACTATTTAGAAGCAAGAGTATAAATCGAAAACTTGACTTGATAGCACAACCTGACATATAAGTTCTAAGTACACATGGGTTAAGACAGATGGCCAATTACCTGATAGATCTATTGTTGTGGTTATGTTGTTGTCCATCCAATAAAAAAGAAAAGGTATCCTTTCTTCTGTAGGAATCTGAGAGGCACACACAAGCTGTTCTAAGTTGTCCTGACCAAAGACATATTCAGTATAAGACCAAAAGAAGTAACCAACAA
The DNA here is from genome assembly GCF_018294505.1 of Triticum aestivum. Taxonomy (NCBI): domain Eukaryota; kingdom Viridiplantae; phylum Streptophyta; class Magnoliopsida; order Poales; family Poaceae; genus Triticum; species Triticum aestivum. Next base: position 509,757,631 of record NC_057807.1, read on the forward strand.
TCTTGGGACATCTAATAGTCAAATGCATATGCAGAAAGACCTACTCTGGCTACCCTGCAACCAATTCGTCTCCTAGTACTGGATAGGAACAAAACCTTCCTTGAGAAAGGACACAACCTCAGGCCAAATCGGTACTCATTGACAGAAAAAATAGGTACCCAACAAGCTAAGAAGGCAACAAAAACTACTGTGCAGATACCTAGGACAGATATAGTAATATCCATCCCCTCAATTCCAAGGACCCTAAAAACCTGTATTCAGTGATCTTATTAAAGAAACTACAGAAACATACACTGTATTCAAAACTTGCTGCCATTTAAGCTAGTTTTTGACAGAAAACTCATTAGGACCCCCAAGAAACCTGAGCTCATTCAGACCTGAGATGCAAAAATATCCTCTCCCTCCTTGCTGCATTTTTCCCTTTTTTATGCATCCATTCAGTGATTTGAATGTTCTGTGAATTGTAATGAGCATTTCAATCATACTTGAGATGCAAAACTGAAGCTTCAAAAAAAATCAGGGAACTTGCTACTCAAAAGATAGACTAAATTCAGGGAACTGGAGCTTCAAGATAGACAAAAGAAACATTTTGGAGTAGAACATGGAAGGCAAAAGAGGGGAACCGCACCTTGGCAAGTGGGGGAGAGAGCACCCACGACGGCGAGGAGGCACACGCGGCCGTGGGGACTGGGTTGGGCCGTGGGCGGACGGGAGCGGGGGGCTGGCGTCTTGGACCAGTCGGGGAGGTGGCGACGCCTGGCGGACTCAGCGGCGTACGCGGCCTCGATGTCCTGGAGCTCCGCCTCGGCCTCGGCATCTTGGCGACCCATACGGCGGCGCGCGCTTAGAGAAGACCGGCTTCGTGGTCGACGGTGTCCAGCCAGCGAGGAGATGATCGACGACGCGCGGGGGCAGCTCCGGCTCCCCGTCCTCGGGGAAGGAGGAAATGGCCCGATGGCACGACGGCGAGCAGAGGCGGGGGCGGCGGCTCGACAGGGAGCGTGCGAGCGCGGGGCTAGGGTTCACAGACGGACGGGGCGGGGCGGGCGAGGCCGCGGGGGAACGGCCACGGCGAGCGGGG
>NC_057807.1:509759029-509814484 GCF_018294505.1 Triticum aestivum
GGCGATGCGGGCGGGGCGGCGAGGAGGAGGGAGGGGGCGCGAGTGCGGGCTGGGGAGCGGCTAGGTCATCTCCACGCGGGCCGGCGCCTTTTATACCACGTGCGAGTGAAATGACGAAAATGCCCCCGGCGGGGCTGGCTATTTACGCGCAGTGGCACGAGTGGGGTGAAACTGTTCATTGCAACAGTAACTTTTTTTTATCCGATGGACGAGGTCATTCCAGGGCTGGATCCGACGGCCCAGATCGCATCAAGCCGCCAGATCCAACGGCCAGGAAGCCTAAATCGCTGGGAGCGCCCGGGAATGACCGCATCCCTTATTTCTCGATGCACACGCACGAATGGAGCATCCTTAGGGCCGAACAGGGCCGTGGCCCACCCAGGATTTATGAATCTTTTTTTACTATGCTTGGGAACTCAGTCTTGCTCACCACTCTGCAGCCCACTAACCACCAAGAACCACATACCTTTAGACGATCAATCCAAGCCCTCCTCACATGAACTCTCTCTCTCTCTCTCAATGTTCAACTTATTTTTCGTATCTCCCGGTCGAACTCCATCCTCTGCACATCCATGAAAAGTTTGCACATATCCTCCTTCACCTGCTTGGTGGAAAAATTGCCCGTCCATGTGGCAAACATTTTGATGGTGTCCCGGCTAAGGGGCGTCGCATCATGTCGACTCCCGCCCTCGTGGTCCAGGCTTGGGCCCTATTTATCGGTTCTGACCTGGGCCACATCGGGCGGCACATGGCATATAATCAGAAGGCTACGAAAGACTTGGTCTACATGAAAATATTGGATTCGACTTTGTCTCCCCGTATGTAGCCGACTATGATCGTGTACCCTCGACCTGTGTTGCCGGCTTGTCGCTAGGCGGACATGCTGGACAGACTGCTCCCGGTGGAAATCATGCTGACATTGCCTGCTCTCTTGCTCACAACGTCGGGATGGAGGATGCACGCCATGCGAGCATCTACAGTCGACGTGCGGACGCGGCCACGGACAATGCCGACCGACCCCTCATTTATCTTTTCAGACAAACACATCCCCATATGTAAAATCCTCGTATTCATGCAACATCACGTTGCCCAACATATAGCACAAATATCTACCTATAATAAAAGAGACATTGCTTCTAGCGGTATGTCATCAGAATTGCGTTGTTGCAATATATTGCACCAAATGACACCTATAAGTGAAAACGGTTCGGTTTACTACATCAGCTGCCGTCTCATATAAAGCTACCCCCTTGAACTAAATGGGCATCAGACTACTGATGATTCCTATCTATCATACTAGTGGTAAGCCACTGGATGTAAACTAAATGAGTGGTGGATGATGCATGGTTGCATGCAACCCACAAAACGTGGAAGGGTTCCAAATTTGAAACAAACCACCGTATGTGGGGTTTGACCCATTGATTGCTTCCGGTAATCACTCACAATTGCTGATTATTGGAAGTAATTATGGATAGTAGATTTTAGGGAAATTGATAAATTATTTTAGCACAATGATTTCCTGTATATTTTGTTTCTGCTATTTGTCTGCGTTGCTTCCAACGCAACTAAATTTTGCTTCTATCTAAAGCAGTGAGAATTTCATTTTTTTTTTCAGTATATTCACAACTTTCTTTAACCATCATAGTCATGTTGCTTTCATATATTTATGATTTTTACTCTGGGTCCCTAGAATCACGTGCTTCCTTTCATTCCATATTTGTTTCCATTGTAAGATAAACATGCTTCCGGCACTACAAACCATGCTCCATGTTTGTTTCCATCGTACTAACATAAAACGTGCTTCCGGGACTACAAACCATGCTTCATAGTTTTTGCTATTAAGCATTTTTGGTTATATTTCGAAGCACAATTTCATGATGGTCGAAACATGTCAAATGTGATATTGATGCATTTTATGTGTTTGTGAGCCAATGGAAACGCTTGTTGAAGCTTGAGCAAAAGTACTACTCGTGCATTGAACCTTGATTGTAAAAGAATGAATCAATAACATAGATACATGGCGACATATTATATATATAAGTTGGAAACATGCAACATATGATGCCGAAGCAGGTGTTGCATTTGTGACAATGAAAACGACATCCACACTCTCAGGTGCATAGCATGATACATCGAGGAACCGGTGGTGTCGATGGCAGGAAGCATCAAAGAGATGGTGTAGAGGGATTGGAACGATGACGACAATTGCGACGACTACAATTAGGTGATGGTCGTTGCCGGCGCTATGGAGAGTGACGACGTGTGGTAGATCGATATGCTGAGATGATTGATCTCAACAGCCGTGCCAAGGGATCGACCATCAAACTCTCGCTCATGATCGTCGGCCCATGCGTACTTCCGTTCTTGTCGATCTTGGCGGATCAAGATCGCGGCGCCATTGAGAATCACCGTCTTGGCAGATCACGACACACCGTCGTGGAAAATTAGCCGCCTCTCCCCATCGACAACGGGCTCGTCCCATCGACATCGACAAGGAGCTGCTGCCCGTCAACGTACTCGCCAACGAGATGCTCGTCGTCCTTGATTTCCAGAGGCGGCGGTGGCGATAGGCATTGGATTTCTGGATGGCGGCTGTGGTGGTTACCCTAGCTAGGTCGTGGTCATGATAATGTGGTGGTGATAGGTTAATATAGCCAGCTTGCAAGGCGTTGGATCTTTTTCCAAAATCCAACGGAGGGAGAGATGTCTGACACGAGGCGTGGGATCAGACTACTGTTACAAAGCGTTTCCCCCCCTTGAATATCACATTCACACGCACGGGCGAAGCATCCTTAGGGCTGAACTGGGCCATGGCCCACCCAGGATTTATGAACCTTTTTTACTATGCTTGGGAACCCGGTTCTGCTCACCACCTGCAGCCCACTAACCACCAAGCACCACATCCCTTTAGACGATCAATCCAAGCCCTCCTCACATGAACTCACGAGCATGTAGTGGCACTATTTTTTTACCACCGGGTTGTGAGGTAGGGAGCAGCCGCCAGCAGCAGAGCTAGCCAAACGGGCCGAGCCGGCACGACACGGACCGACCCATGCTAATTGGGCAGGCACGGCATGGCCCATGGAGCACGATTAGTAAGCGGGCGTGTCATGCCAGCCCACGTGTTGCGCCTATAGGCCCAGGCACTGCCGCTTAGCTAATCGGGACGGCCTGCTGGGCTGTTTAGCACGCCAACCTGTTTACAATTCGGCCTTATGGTCTGTATTTGGCCCATTTTATGCCTATTAGGCTGATTATGTAGGCTATATATTTTGAAAAATAGAAATAAAATAATAATAACAATAACAACAACAACAACAACAACAACAACAACAACAACAATAATAATAATAATAATAATAATAATAATAATAATAATAATAATAATAATAAACGGGTTGTGCCGTGCCGGTCCGTGTGCCCAGCCTCCAAGCCCAATCACCACCCCTGGCATGCCGCATGTCGGGCCTGACCCGTTTAGCCTGGGTCGTGCCGTGACTGCGTGCTATCGGGCCGACCCAGGTAGCTAGGCCCGTTTGGCCAGCTATAGCCAGCAAGGGAGCATCGTGCAACACACATGCAGCCAACATCTCACGGCACAGTTCGAGTCGCTCCAGCAGTAAGGAAACAAAAATCTGAAACCCAGACAAATGAACATTGCTGGCTGTTGAGTCACACATGTAATATTCATTCCCCCCAAAAGTTCTCATTTATATACCAATTTTCCTATAGGCTGTCGTCTATAGCACTTTGTTGAGAATTTGAAATTTTTGGTCGAGATACAAGACCTGGCCCACCCAGATTTTTTTCTTTGAAGCTCCGCCAGTGTGCACACGAGTGGCCGAGTGGCTAGAGTGCTCAAAAGGGAGACCTGAGTTTGAGTCCTGCTACTCCCCTTTTTCTCTTGAAAGTGATTGTCATCAATTACCAAAATGGGGGAGACTGAAAGAACATGCGGTGCCTCCATGTTTGGTTTTGGTAATTGATGACAATATCTATGGACTAATGGTTGCCTTGAGTTATATTTGAAGGATTTGTCCATAGACATTTCTTGAAGTCCATGTGTTGGTTTCAAGGATTTTATGTGTTGTCCGGAGACAGGATATAAGGTTGATCAAGACTAAGTCAAAGAGTGAATCAAGTTGATCAACACACAAAGTTTACAAGATATACCGAGAGGGATCAAGTGATCCCATGGTATGGTATGTTTCCATTGACTTGCATCAAGAGGAAGATATCATACAACCTATGTAGGATGACATCAAGTGGTGGTCGTCATCAAGGTTGCGGTGCGCAAGTTCAAGTGGAGCATCACGAAGAGATCCTGCTTGAAGCTTATCGTCCATTGTGGTGACAATGGACTTGTGAAGATGTGCCGAAGAGTGGCTCACCCATAGTGGAGTATGGGGAGGAATCAACTAGTCTTCATTGAACCAACACAGTCAAGAAAGGTGGTCCAACTTGAGGAAGTCAAGATCGTCATCAGCTTGCTCAAGTGGACTTTGTGTAAGGCAGAGGTTTGCCCTTGATAGGTTTTCTATTTAACCAGTCTCATGGTGGTAGTTGGGAGACCGGTTATAGGATCGATTGCCATACTATCAAGGGGGGCTCCCAGTTGGCAGCTTGATCGTATCGTTTATAGAGAGCTCAAACCAATGCATCCTTGCATCATCTTTATTGGTTCTCTTTTGGTGTTTCTCCTTGTGAGATTTGGAGATTATGGTCATCTTCATGACAAGCTCTAATTCATCGAAAATGGAGTTCACATGCATCTTCTATGATGTTTTCGATGTTGGGGTTTTTGCCGGTTCTTCACTCATAGAGGTTTCACATCTCTATATCTTTGACATTTTTCTACTGCCTCTTCTTACTATCCAACAAGCTTGAGTTTGCTCATTTCGGAGCTCATTTGCAGAAATTATGGCAGTTTAGAGTTTATTGTATCCATCTGTTTGCTTGGGCTACTTTGAAGCTCACTAGCGGAAGTACCGCCCTGGGCAGCGGTAGTACCGCTTGCGTGGTACTTCCGCGGTTCCAGTGTCGCAGGCACTTCCGCTTATTCTTGGGCCTATGGATACTTTTTCACCTCTGCGGTAGCCAAGCGGTACTAGTGCGCGGTACATCTGGCCTTTTACTACTGCAGGAACCTTCGCATATATTTTAGCCTCTGGATATGTTTTTCCTCTGCCTGAAAGCAGAGCGGCAGTAGTGGGCGGTAGTACCGCTCCATGCGGTAGTACCGCGTGCCCTACTCTACTACCACGGTTTCACATGTACACGCAACACCTAGTGGTAGTACCACTCCGGCGGCACTACCGCCTCCTTGAGTTTCTCAGTTGCACGTTATGGCTGAAACTACCGTCCCAGCGGAAGTACCGCTCGCCCGAGCGGTACTACCGCTTGTGCGCGGTCTGAGTGCATAACAAGTGGATTTGGGAGGGCCTATAAAAGGGGGTCTTCTTCCCCCATTGCATCTAATCCTTTGAGCTCGTGTTCTTCCCCCTTTGTTAACTTTCTTCGAGCTTGCTATCTCTCAATCCCTCCAATGATTCTTGCTATCACTTACTTGTTTATCTTGCTTAGCATAAGTTGTTGGTGCACATAGGTGAGCCTTAGTTGATTTAGTTTTTGTGCTTAACAAATTAAATTATAGTTTTATTCCATATTTGTTCAAGCCTAACCCGTAATTATTTTAAAGCACATATTCACCCCCCTCTAGGCGACATCCACGATCTTTCAAACACCACATATCATGTTATTTCTCGCATGACATCGTGAAATATTTGAAGGGATTTATGTTGGAAATATGCCCTAGAGGCAATAATAAAATGATTATTATTATATTTCCTTGTTCATGATAATTGTCTATTGTTCATGCTATAATTGTATTAAACGGAAACAGTGATACATGTGTGAATACATAGACCACAACATGTCCCTAGTGAGCCTCTAGTTGACTAGCTCGTTGATCAACAGATAGTCGTGGTTTCCTGACTATGGACATTGGATGTCATTGATAACGAGATCACATCATTAGGAGAATGATGTGATGGACAAGACCCAATCCTAAGCACAACACAAGATCGTGTAGTTCGTTTGCTAAAGCTTTTCTAATGTCAAGTATCAGTTTCTTAGACCATGAGATTTTGTAACTCCCAGATACCGTAGGAGTGTTTTGGGTGTACCAAACGTCACAACGTAACTGGGTGACTATAAAGGTACACTACAGGTATCTCCGAAAGTCTCTGTTGGGTTTATACGAATCGAGACTGGGATTTGTCACTCCGTATGACGGAGAGGTATCTCTGGGCCCACTCGGTAATGCATCATCATAACGAGCTCAATGTGACCAAGTAGTTGGTCACGGGATCATGCATTAAGCAACGAGTAAAGTGACTTGCCGGTAACGAGATTGAACGAGGTATTGGGATACCGACGATCGAATCTCGGGCAAGTAACGTACCGATTGACAAAGGGAATTGAATACAGGATTACTTGAATCCTCGACATCGTGGTTCATCCGATGAGATCATCGAGGAGCATGTGGGAGCCAACATGGGTATCCAGATCCTGCTATTGGTTATTGACCGGAGAGTCGTCTCGGTCATGTCCACGTGTCTCTCGAACCCATAGGGTCTACACACTTAAGGTTCGGTGACGCTAGGGTTGTAGAGATATTAGTATGCGGTAACCCGAAAGTTGTTCGGAGTCCCGGATGAGATCCCGGACATCACGAGGAGTTCCGTAATGGTCCGGAGGTGAAGATTTGTATATAGGAAGTCTAGTTTCGGCCACCGGGAAAGTTTCGGGGGTCACCAGTATTGTATCGGGACCACCGGAAGGGTCCCGGGGGTCCACCGGGTGGGGCCACCTATCCCAAAGGGCCCCATGGGCTGAAGTGGGAAGGGAACCAGCCCCTGGTGGGCTGGTGTGCCCCCTTGGGCCTCCCCCTGCGCCTAGGGTTGGAAACCCTGGGGTGGGGGCGCCCCACCTGACTTGGGGGGCAAGTCCCCCCCTTTGGCCGCCCCCCCCCTTGATATTAGATCTCTAGGGGGCCGGTGCCCCCCCAGGGCCCCTATATAAAGAGAGGGGAGGGTTGCGCACCCAAGCCCCTGGCGCCCCCCTCTTCCCCCCGTAACACCTCTCCCTCTCGCTGAGCTTAGCGAAGCCCTGCCGAGATCCCCGCTACTTCCACCACCACGCCGTTGTGCTGCTGGATCTCCATCAACCTCTCCTTCCCCCTTGCTGGATCAAGAAGGAGGAGACGTCTCTCCCAACCACACGTGTGTTGAACGCGGAGGTGCCGTCCGTTCGGCGCTAGGATCATCGGTGATTGGGATCACGACGAGTACGACTCCATCAACCCTGTTCTCTTGAATGCTTCCGCTCGCGATCTACAAGGGTATGTAGATGCACTCCTCTCTCTCATTGTTAGATGACTCCATAGATTGATCTTGGTGATGCATAGAATTTTTTTATTTTCTGCAACGATCTTCAATAGTGGTATCAGAGCTAGGTCTATGCGTAGTTTCTATGCATGAGTAGAACACAATTTTGTTGTGGGCGTAGATTTTGTCAATTTACTTGCCACTATTAGTCTTATCTTGTTTCGACGACATCGTGGGATGAAGCAGACCGGACCGACCTTACACATACGCTTACGTGAGACATGTTCCACCGACTGACATGCACTAGTTGCATAAGGTGGCTAGTGGGTGTCTGTCTATCCCACTTTAGTCGGATCGCATTCGATGAAAAGGGTCCTTATGAAGGGTAAATAGAAATTGGCATATCACATTGTGGTTTTGGCATAGGTAAGAATCGTTCTTGCTAGAACCCTATAGCAGCCACGTAAAAACTTACAACAACAATTAGAGGACGTCTAACTTGTTTTTGCAGCATATGCCTTGTGATGTGATATGGCCAAAAGGATGTGATGAATGAAATATATGTGATGTATGAGATTGATCATGTTCTTGTAATAGGAATCACGACTTGCATGTCGATGAGTATGACAACTGGCAGGAGCCATAGGAGTTGTCTTTATTTATTGTATGACCTGCGTGTCACTGAATAACACCATGTAATTACTTTACTTCTTTGCTAAACCGTTAGCCATAGTAGTAGAAGTAATAGTTGGCGAACAACTTCATGGAGACACGATGATGGAGATCATGATGATGGAGATCATGGTGTCATGCCGGTGACGATGATGATCATGGTGCCCCGAAGATGGAGATCAAAGGAGCAAAATGATATTGGCCATATCATGTCACTATTTGATTGCATGTGATGTTTATCATGTTTTTGCATCTTATTTGCTTAGAACGACGGTAGTAAATAAGATGATCCCTCATAACAATTTCAAGAAAGTGTTCCCCCTAACTGTGCGCCATTGCGAAAGTTCGTTGTTTTGAAGCACCATGTGATGATCGGGTGTGATCGATCCTAACGTTCACATACAACGGGTGTAAGCCAGATTTACACATGCAAAACACTTAGGTTGACTTGACGAGCCTAGCATGTACAGACATTGCCTCGGAACACAAGAGACCGAAAGGTCGAACATGAGTCATGTAGAAGATACGATCAACATGGAGATGTTCACCGATGATGACTAGTCCGTGTCACGTGATGATCGGACACGGTCTAGTTGACTCGGATCATGTATCACTTAGATGACTAGAGGGATGTCTATCTGAGTGGGAGTTCATTAAATAATTTGATTAGATGAACTTAATTGTCATGAACTTAGTCTAAAACCTTTGCAAAATGTCTTGTAGATCAAATGGCCCACGCTCATGTCAACCTCAACTTCAACGTGTTCCTAGAGAAAACCAAGCTGAAAGATGATGGCAGCAACTATACGGACTGGGTCCGGAACCTGAGGATCATCCTCATAGCTGCCAAGAAAGCATATGTCCTAGAAGCACCGCTAGGTGAAGCACCCGCCCCAGCGAACCAAGACGTCATGAACGCTTGGCAGTCGCGTGTTGATGATTACTCCCTCGTTCAGTGCGGCCTGCTTTACAGCTTAGAACCGGGGCTCCAAAAGCGTTTTGAGCAACACGGAGCATATGAGATGTTCCAAGAGCTGAAAATGGTTTTCCAAGCTCATGCCCGGGTCGAGAGATATGAAGTCTCTGACAAGTTCTACAGTTGTAAGATGGAGGAAAATAGTTTCGACAGCGAGCACATACTCAAAATGTCTAGGTTGCACAACCGCTTGTGCCAGGTGGACATTAACCTCCCGGATGAGGTGGTCATTGATAGAATCCTTCAGTCGCTCCCACCTAGCTACAAGAGCTTTATGATGAACTACAATATGCAGGGGATGGCGAAAACTATTCCTGAAGTATTTTCAATGCTGAAATCAGCAGATGTAGAAATCAAAAAGGAACATCAAGTGTTGATGGTCAATAAAACCACTAGTTTCAAGAAAGGCAAGGGTAAGAAGAACTTCAAGAAGGACGGCACGGGAGTTGCCGCGCCCGGTAAACCAGTTGCCGGGAAGAAGCCAAAGCACGGACCCAAACCTGAGACTGAGTGCTTTTATTGCAAGGGGAACGATCACTGGAAGCGGAACTGCCCCAAGTACTTAGCGGATAAGAAGGCCGGCAACAGCAAAGGTATATATGATATACATGTTATTGATGTGTACCTTACCAGTACTCGTAGTAGCTCCTGGGTATTTGATACCGGTGCGGTTGCTCATATTTGTAACTCAAAACAGGAGCTACAGAATAAGAGGAGACTGGCGAAGGACGAGGTGATGATGCGCGTCGGGAATGGTTCCAAGGTCAATGTGATCACCGTCGGCACGCTACCTCTACATTTACCTACGGGATTAGTTTTAAACCTCAATAATTGTTATTTTGTGCCAGCTTTAAGCATGAACATTGTATCTGGATCTCGTTTAATAGGAGATGGCTACTCATTTAAATTCGAGAATAATGGTTGTTCTATTTATATGAGAGATATGTTTTATGGTCATGCCCCGCTGGTCAATGGTTTATTCTTAATGAATCTCGAACGTGATGTTACACATATTCATAGTGTGAATACCAACAGATGTAAGATTGATAACGATAGTCCCACGTATCTGTGGCACTGCCGCCTTGGTCACATTGGTGTCAAACGCATGAAGAAGCTCCATATTGATGGACTTTTGGAGTCTCTTGATTTCGAATCATTTGACACGTGCGAACCATGCCTCCTGGGCAAAATGACCAAGACTCCGTTCTTCGGAACAATGGAGCGAGCAACCAACTTATTGGAAATTATACATACTGATGTGTGCGGTCCAATGAGCGTTGAGGCTCGTGGTGGCCATCATTATGTTCTCACCCTCACTGATGACTTGAGTAGATATGGGTATGTCTACTTAATGAAACACAAGTCTGAGACCTTTGAAAAGTTCAAGGAATTTCAGAATGTGGTAGAGAATCAACGTGACAGAAAAATAAAGTTCTTACGATCAGATCGTGGGGGAGAATATTTAAGTCACGAGTTTGGTACGCACTTAAGGAAATGTGGAATTTTTTCACAACTCACGCCGCCTGGAACACCTCAGCGTAACGGCGTGTCTGAATGTCGTAATCGCACTCTATTGGATATGGTGCGGTCTATGATGTCTCTTACCGACTTACCGCTATCATTTTGGGGATACGCTTTAGAGACAGCTACATTCACTTTAAATAGGGCACTGTCTAAATCTGTTGAGACAACACCGTATGAATTATGGTTTGGAAAGAAACCTAAGCTGTCATTTCTAAAAGTTTGGGGATGCGATGCTTACGTCAAGAAACTTCAACCTGAAAAGCTCGAACCCAAGTCGGAAAAATGCGTCTTCATAGGATACCCTAAGGAAACCATTGGGTATACCTTCTACCTCAGATCCGAAGGCAAGATCTTTGTTGCCAAGAACGGGTCCTTTCTGGAGAAAGAGTTTCTCTCGAAAGAAGTAAGTGGGAGGAAAGTGGAACTTGATGAAGTACTACCTCTTGAACCGGTAAGTAGCGCAGCTCAGGAAGATGTTCCTCTGGTGCCTGTACCGCCTAGAGAGGAAATTAATGATGATGATCAAGGTACTTCGGATCAAGTCACTACTGAACTTCGTCGGTCCACAAGGACACGTTCCACACCAGAGTGGTATGGCAACCCTGTCCTGGAAATCATGTTGTTAAACAATTGTGAACCTTCGAACTATGAAGAAGGGATGGCGGGCCCAGATTCCAACAAATGGCTTGAAGCCATGAAATTCGAGATAGGATCCATGTATGAAAACAAAGTATGGACTTTGACAGACTTGCCCAATGATCGGCGAGCGATAGAAAATAAATGGATCTTTAAGAAGAAGACGGACGCGGATGGTAATGTTACCTTCTATAAAGCTTGACTTGTCGCTAAGGGTTATTGGCAAGTTCAAGGGGTTGACTATGATGAGACTTTCTCTCCCGTAGCGAAGCTGAAGTCCGTCTGAATCATGTTAGAAATTGCCGCATACTATGATTACGAGATATGGCAAATGGACGTCAAAACGGCATTCCTTAACGGCTATCTTAAGGAAGAACTGTATATGATGCAGCCGGAAGGTTTTGTCGATCCTAAGAATGCTAACAAGGTATGCAAGCTCCAGCGATCCATTTATGGGTTGGTGCAAGCATCTCGGAGTTGGAACATTCACTTTGATGAGATGATCAAAGCATTTGGGTTTATGCAGACTTATGGAGAAGCCTGCGTTTACAAGAAAGTGAGTGGGAGCTCTGTAGCATTTCTCATATTATATGTGGATGACATAATTTTGATGGGAAATGATATAGAACTTTAGGATAGCATAAAGGCCTACTTGAATAAGTGTTTTTCAATGAAGGACCTTGGAGAAGCTGCTTATAAATTAGGCATCAAGATCTATAGAGATAGATCGAGACGCCTCATAGGTCTTTCACAAAGCACATACCTTGACAAGATATTGAAGAAGTTCAATATGGACCAGTCCAAGAAGGGGTTCTTGTCTGTGTTGCAAGGTGTGAAATTGAGCTCAGCTCAATCCCCGACCACGGCAGAAGATAAAGAAAAGATGAGTGTCATCCCCTATGCCTCGGCCATAGGGTCTATTATGTATGCCATGCTGTGTACCAGACCTGATGTAAACCTTGCCGTAAGTTTGGTTGCAAGACACCAAAGTAATCCACGCATGGAACACTAGACAGCGGTTAAGAATATCCTGAAGTACCTGAAAAGGACTAAGGATATGTTTCTCGTTTATGGAGGTGACTGTTGGTGTCAAAACCGGCAGATCTCGGGTAGGGGGTCCTGAACTGTGCGTCTAGGCGGATGGTAACAGGACACGAGGGACACGATGTTTTTACCCAGGTTCGGGCCCTCTTGATGGAGGTAAAACCCTATGTCCTGCTTGATTAATATTGATGATGTGGGTTACAAGAGTAGATCTACCACGAGATCAAATAAACCCTAGAAGCTAGCCTATGGCATGATTATTTTTCATCCTATGGACTGAGGCCATCCGGTTTATATAGACACCGGAGAGGGCTAGGGTTACACAGAGTCGGTCACAAAGGTAGGAGATCTACATATCCGTATCGCCAAGCTTGCCTTCCACGCCAAGGAAAGTCCCATCCGGACACGAGACGAAGTCTTCAATCTTGTATCTTCATAGTCTTGGAGTCCGGCGATGATGATAGTTCGGCTATCCGGACAGCCCCTAGTCCGGAACTCCCTCAGTAGCCCCTGAACCAGGCTTCAATGACGACGAGTTCGGCGCGCATATTGTCTTCGGCATTGCAAGGCGGGTTCCTCCTCCGAATAATTTATAGAAGATTGTGAACACCAGGATAGTGTCCGGCTCTGCAAAAATAAATTCCACATACAACTATAGAGAGAATAATATTACACAAGTTCAATCTGCTGACGTATTTTGTGGCGTAACATCACACCACTACCAAGCCCTCAAATTGTTTTTATTGTTCCATCTCAGCGCGTTTAGCGAGGCGGTTTCCTTGGCACGTCTTGTCGAAGCAGAGATCGTGTTCCCCTTATTCCGGGATTCCCATCAATACGAACGTGGGTAACCCAACCGCGCCATCAATCGCGACGCTTGGGGGATAAGTGAGTTTTACCAGGCCGGTGGGGACGCGTGTTTCTGTCCGCCCATATAAGGGGATAAGGATCCAACCTTTTTACCTGCGCCTTCTTCCTCCTTGGCTTATCCATCTCTGCGAACCCGAGCTCTAGCGCCCAAGCCCGCACATCTCACCTCAACCTTCTCCAAATATGTCCGGAGCGGAAGGCAAGTGGATGGCCTCCTCCGTCATGGAGGGGCATATCCAGAAGCTGCGCAGCGCCGGATACTTGTCCAGCGACATCGCGCATCGGCTCCCCGACGAGGGAGAGCTCATCCCCACCCCTAGGCCCCATGAGAGGGTAGTATTCCTTCCCCATTTCCTCCGCGGACTGGGCTTCCCACTTCATCCCTTTGTCCGGGGGCTCATGTTCTACTACGGCCTAGATTTCCATGATCTGGCCCCAAATTTTATCCTCAACATCTCGGGGTTTATCGTTGTGTGCGAGGCCTTCCTCTGCATCCAGCCCCACTTCGGCTTGTGGCTCAAGACCTTCAGTGTCAAGCCGAAGGTTGTGAAGGGCATCCAAGCGGAGTGCGGAGGCGCCATGGTGGGCAGGATGTCCCATGTTACGTGGCTGGAGGGTACTTTCGTGGAAACCATTAAGGGGTGGCAATCGGGGTGGTTCTACATCATCGAGCCACGTGATCCCGAATGGGCAGAGGCCCCCGAATTCAGATCCGGCATCCCCACACGGCTCACCTCCTGGAAAGAGTGCGGCCGGATTTGGGGCGATTCGGAGGAGCTGACCGGACTCCAAGCCTGCGTCCAAAAGCTGGTGGACAAGAAGCTCAAGCTTGTCAATGTAGTCCAGGTCATGCTCATCCGCCAGATTCTCCCGTGCCAACGACGGGGCTTCAATATGTGGGAGTTCGATCCGGCGCAGCACCAGACTTTGAATGGGCTCTTCGACACTACATACGAAGAGGTCTGGAAGGTGCTGCTCAAGGGCGCCGACGCTCCTGCATCCGCTACCGAAGATTGCAGATTCAGCTCGCAGCGTCCAGCTGACGAGGTAAGTGATATTTTCCTTTACGGGACGCTGGTTATTCATAGTTTGACTCTATGCGGGATCTAAACTCCCTTCCCTTTGACAGGACTGGCTGAAGAAGGCCGCACAGGCTATCTGTCCGGCCCCATTGCCAGAGGACCCAGCTGACGCCCGCCTAACGGGGCTGCTGGCTCCGGCACCCCACGTGGTGCCGGAGAAGAAGGCCAAGATGAAGGCCACGGGGACTCAGAGGAGTTCCCGTTTTCAGGTGCTATCGGACGATGAATCCGAGGCCGACTCCTCCCACCAAGGCGAGAAGGAGAAGAAGAAAGTCTCTCCCCGAGCGGGGGGGGGGGGGGAAGAAAAGGAAGGCCTCCCCAACAAGGGAGGCCGAAGGGTCCAAGAGGGGAAAAACTCTTCCCCCGGACTGTGCCGCCAACGCCAGTGACAACGACGAGGACTGGCCTCCAAGGGCCAAGCCTCTGGCGATATCGTAAGTATCCGGACTCCCGAATAACTTCAAGGTTTTCGTTTTCCGCCACATTATGTCTTTCTAATGCCGCATACAACCCTGCAGTCCGCCTAAGGATGATCTCCCCACTTCGTCGAGCGGGTCCTTAAGGGCGTCGGATATGGATTCTCTTCCGACTGCCTCCACCCCCCGTGATGCGGACGATGCCGAGGTGGGATCCCAGGAAGGGACCCACTAGGAGGAGAGGGCCCCAGAGGTGTCGCAGGACAACCTCCCGGACTTTGCACCGGACTCAGCCCCGGAACCCATAGTGGCTCCGGAGTCCGGCGGGCGACCCCTTCGTAAGAAGCGCAAGACCGCGACATCGGCTGCCTCCGTCCAACCGGAGGTGCCGGATAATTTGCTAGAGGCGCTCAATAGCGCCTCTATTGAAGAGGAACACCGCACTGTTATGAGTGCGGTGATTCAGAAAGTTCAGCTCGCCAAGAACGGGCTGACCGAAGCCTGTAGCAGCCTTCTAACAGGCTTTGAGGTAAGAATTTCAATATATGTAAAATGGTACCGCATAGACAGTAGCCCCTGATGCTCGGTTCGGTGTTCGGAAAGAAAAGCCGGACTGAGGATCTTTAGAAAGATAAACGTAGGAGTCATGAAAATATGTCAATATGGGATTGCAGGCTGTGCTGCTGACCTCTGCCGCACTGACTGCGGAGGTCAAAACTTTGAAGGAAAACCTCGAGCGGTCCGAGAACAAGCTCGGCCATGCCAAGAAGCAGCTCGAGGAAAAAGAAGGTGAGTAATACCTTATGAAAATTGTACCTTACAGAAAAGGATTTTGGTTGCAAGAAAAATGACAAGGATAACTGGGGTATTGCAGGGGCCACTAACGAGGTGGCGACCCTGAAGGAGGCGGTGGCCGCGGCCGAACGCAATGCGGCTGCGGAGCGCACCGAGCGAGAGAAACAGGAGGCGCGGGTGGCGGAGGTACATCAAGAGCTCCAGGATCTCGTGAGGAAACATGAGAGCCTGGAGCGTGACTCGAAGACTCGAGAGTCTGAGCTTGCAACGGCTCTTGAGAGTGCCAAAGCCGCTAAGGCTGAAGCCTACAAGGCCCTCCAGGAGATAGAGGTGGTGAAGAAAATAGCAGCGGGTAAGGCATTTTTCATGCAAAGTAAGCATGTGAGTGTTAATTACCTGTCGCTTACCCGAATTCGGAGCTCTCCAGGAGCGTTCGCAGATCTTCCCCGCAGCGTGTCCGATGCTGCCGCATTCTACCGGGCCGAGGAGGGGAGCTCAACGAAGAAGGTCTTCTGGTCTCAGTATGCCGAGGCCGGACATCCGGTGCCCCTTAGCGACCAGCTGAAGCAACTGGTCGAGCTCCACAAGGCGGCCGAACAGGCCATGAAGGGCCTCATAGTTCGGCTGTGGCTTAAGGAGGCTATGCCTGGGAGCTACTTCGGCCTGGTGCGGTGGCTGGTGGACACGTGCCCGTGGGTTGAAGTTATCAAGCACTCCGCCTGTATCGAGGGTGCACGTCGGGCCCTTGCCCGTGCAAAGGTGCACTGGGGCAAGGTGGATGCCCAGAAGCTTGTGACGGACCCCCCACCAGAGGGCAAGGAGCATCGCACGCCCGAGATGTATTATAGGAGTGTGCTAAAGGGCGCCCGCACTATTGCGGGTGAGTGCTCCAAAGATGTAATATTTGAGTAGGCTCGCATTTTGTTATCCTGTGTGCTGAAAACTAGGTTCATATGCGCTAAGCAACGCTTGTTAATTTAAAATATTACCTTCTGTGCGGCTGTTTATCAAATCTGAGAGATGGCAAGTCGTCAGCTTCAGCCCCCATGCCACGAGTGCTGGGGTGTTCGGGATAAACTCGAGCGCTCTTGTTCCCATTTTTGGGTCCATCTAGGGAGGTGCTCAACACAACGAACAAGGCAACTGGACTTATAATGCTTGAACACTCTCACTTAGCCATAGAATTCTATAATTTTAAATTTCGGCGAAGCCCCTAGTTTTCGGAAGGCCGAATTTGGGGCGCTATCCACGCCTTTGTCGGACAGAATCCGGCTCCTCGCTCGAAGCGGCATAAGTCTTTAGGGACTCGCAAAGAACCTCTCGAACAGCGACCAGCTCTCGCCTCATCATGACGGCCAGTTTTAGCTTTCTCCACTGAGGCATTAACCCAGCTCAACTGGGGCGCAATCGCAGTGGTTCTCCCAGTGCTATCTTAGCCGATAAAACGGAACGTAAGGTACCAAAACATGGGAGCCGGGCAAACCCAACTATTGACCCAAGAACATGATTCAGAGCCGATGCATATAATGCTATAAGTTCGGGGTGCCGCACTTGTGAAAGTGTTCAGACTTATCACACCATAATGCGGGAAACATAAGCCCCTGGTGTATTTAGCTGTACCAAAACGTACGGATGCAACATGTCATAGATGAACATATGTGTAAGAAAGAAATGCAATTAGAAGCAAAAATTTGTTGCATTGCTTTATTCAAATAAAAACTGATGTAAGTGCAAGACGATACAAGTGGTGTGGTAAGCAAGGGATGGGACTGTTTAACATGTCCCCCTCCAGGGGTAGGCTACGGAATAATGCATAAAACAAATTTAATGCTCATGATGGAGACCACCTGGATTTTTGTTGTAGCCTTTCTCCTTCCCTGGCTGTTGCATCGTGGGTTCGGCATGTCTGCTGCCGGACAGGGCCTCTGACGAACGGAGTCCTGTAGGTAAAAAATAAAAGGAAAGAAAGAAACGACACACTTAAGAGCCCCTGGTGCGGTTGAGCCGCAATTTGGGCTTATCGTGGTCGAGCCCCTTGCCCCATGCCCATGGTATCTTCAGAGCGTAATGGAGTACGCGAAGGGTCTATCTTAATGTTTTACAGGGGCTGGGGTTGGGGCCGCACTGCTACGCGTGCTCGGAACATGCCAGGTGGTCATGTTGTAGGTTACTCCGGGCACGCTTAGCTGTGTCCGGCCGCTTAGCAGCCGGACTCGAGAATTGCCTTAAAAGGCTGCTTTGTACTTCTGCCGCGAGAGCCGCTGTATGTTCCTCCGTTCAGAGGGAGCGTTCAATGTTTCTGTTGACCGTGATGACTCCTCTAGGGCCTGGCATCTTGAGCTTGAGGTATGCGTAGTGCGGCACCGCGTTGAACTTTGCGAATGCGGTACGTCCGAGCAAGGCATGATAGCCGCTGCGGAACGGGACTATGTCGAAGATTAACTCCTCGCTTCGGAAGTTATCCGGGGATCCGAAGACCACTTCCAGTGTAACTGAGCCTGTACAATTGGCTTCTACACCTGGTATGACGCCTTTAAAGGTCGTTTTGGTAGGTTTAATCCTTGAGGGGTCTATGCCCATTTTGCGCACCGTGTCCTGATAAAGCAGGTTTAGGCTGCTACTGCCGTCCATCAGGACTCTGGTGGGATGAAATCCATCGATGATTGGGTCTAGAACCAATGCAGCGAACCCACCATGGCGAATGCTGGTCGGGTGGTCCCTTCGGTCAAAGGTGATCGGGCAAGAGGACCATTGATTGAACTTCGGGGCAACTGGCTCCATCGCGTATACATCCCGGAGTGCACGCTTCCGCTCCCTTTTGGGTATGTGTGTGGCATATATCATGTTCACCGTCCGCACCTGTGGGGGGAAACCTTCTGTCCTCTATTTTTCGGCGGTCGGGTCTCTTCCTCGTCGTCGCTATGTAGCCCCTTGTCGCTATTATCGGCAACTAACTTGCCTGCCTGCTTGAACACCCAACAGTCCCTATTGGTGTGGTTAGCTGATTTTTCAGGGGTGCCATGTATCTGGCACAAGCGGTCGAGAATTCGGTCCAAATTGGACGGACCCTGAGTTGTTCTTTTGAATGGCTTTTTCCGTTGACCGGGTTTAGAGCCTCTGAATCCGGCATTGACTGCCATATCCTCACTGTTATCGCCGTTAATGCGGCGTTTGTTTTTGTAGCGACGCGCCTACCACTATGGTCCTTGATATCCGGACTGCCAGAATTTTTGTTGAGGTTGTTGCTGCGTGCTAGCCACCTGTCCTCACCCGCACAGAAGCGGGTCATGAGTGATGTAAGGGCTGCCATGGATTTCGGCTTTTCCTGTCCCAGGTGCCGGGCAAGCCACTCGTCGCGGATGTTATGCTTGAAGGCCGCGAGGGCCTCGGCATCCGGACAGTCGACGATTTGGTTTTTCTTGGTTAAGAACCGCGTCCAGAATTGTCTGGCCGATTCGTCTGGCTGCTGAATTATGTGGCTTAGGTCATCTGCATCTGGTGGTCGCACGTACGTGCCTTGGAAGTTATCGAGGAATGCGGCTTCCAGGTCCTCCCAACTCCCGATTGACTCTGCTGGCAAGCTGTTAAGCCAGTGCCGGGCTGGTCCTTTAAGTTTGAGTGGGAGATATTTGATGGCGTGGAGATCGTCTCTGCGGGCCATGTGGATGTGGAGGAGATAGTCCTCGATCCAGACCGCGGGGTCTGTTGTGCCATCATAAGATTCAATATTGACGGGTTTAAACCCTTCTGGGATTTGATGATCCATTACCTCATCTGTGAAGCACAGTGGGTGTGCGGCGCCTCTGTACTGGGCGATATCGCGACGGAGCTCAAAAGAGCTTTGTCTGTTGTGTTCGGCCCGGCCGGACTTACTGTGTCTGGGGTGACGATGATCGTCATGTATCGTGGGGCGCCCACGTGATCCATAGATCGATCTTGATTGTCTTGCCTTATCCTCCAATATGTCTTGCAGGTCCGGAGTGTTCCCCTGTGGCCTTGTGCTTTTCGAGCGATGCCGGGGTACGGGTATAGTGAAGGGCCTTGAGGCCTCTCTGTCGCGACCACGGGGTGGTCGATCAGCCGTATTGTCTCCTGGTGAAGCGGGATCATATGCCTCCACCTCTAATCGGGGGAGCAGCTTATGTTTGGGGTAGCTTTTGGAGGGGCGTTCGAGTTCATGCTCTTCGGCCGCGAGGACTTCGGTCCATCTGTCGGCTAGCAGATCTTGATCAGCTCTAAGCTGCTGCTGCTTTTTCTTGAGGCTGTTTGCCGTGGCCATAAGCCTGCGTTTGAAACGCTCCTGTTCGACGGGATCCTCAGGCACGACGAATTCGTTGTCGTCGAGGCTTGCCTCATCTCCGGAGGGAGGCATATAGTCCTCTACCTCTTCTTCGGCCGCTCTCTCATGAGGGCTGGCCTCCCCCTCCTCCTGTGCTGGATCTTGCTAGAGTGGGCTGTCTTCGGCGCTATCCGGTGTATTATTGTCTCCGGTGCTGGAATCCTCATTCTTGCTATGGCGGGATTTAGAGCGGCCCCGCTGACGCCGGCGCTTGGGCTGTTTCTTGGAGGGGTCATCCTCCGCTATTCCTTCGCCGTTCCCATCCTTTGGGATATCCACCATGTATATGTCGTATGAAGAGGTGGCTTTCCAGTGCCTGGTGGGCGCTGGTTCTTGGTCGTCTCCGGCATCGTCGTCCATACTGTCGATGTCCTCAGAGTCGTAATCTAGCATGTCGGTTAGATCGTCGACAATGGCTACCAAGTGGGTGGTGGGTGGGCTCTGAATTTCTTCGTCGTCCGCATCCCAACCGTCCTGGCCGCAGTCCGGACAGGCCTCTCCTGATAACGAGAGGTACTTTAGCGAACTCAAGATGTCGCCAAAAGGTAAGTGTTGAAAGATGTCCGCCGCGGTGAACTCCATGATCGGCGCCCAATCGGATTCGACTGGAGGGGGCGCGGGAGGTCCGGAGTCCGGCAAGGAGTCCGGCACCTCGGAGTCACGAGCTTCATGGGGGACAAGATCGGTGTTCGGCTCTATCGCCGTAGAGGTTGCAGCCCCCGAGGTGGTGTCTAGCCATCCATCCTTGGTCTGCGCAGCCGGCTCCGAGTCAAAGATCGGAGCGGGTTCGAGTGCGGCCTCCAGGGTACTGTCCGGCGGCAGAGCTAAATCATGCCCATCGTGACAGTACGGCACGCTCGGCTATGGCTCGAATCCGTCGAGGATCAAGTCCCCACGGATGTCAGCCGTGAAGTTCAAACTTCCAAATCTGACCTGACGGCCAGGGGCGTAGCCTTCGATCTGCTCCAGCTGGCCAAGCGAATTGGCTCGCAGTGCGAAGCCGCCGAATACGAAGATATGTCTGGGGAGGAAGGTCTCACCCTGGACTGCATCGTTGTTGATGATCGAAGAAGCCATCGAGCCTATCGGTGACGACACAGAGGAACTCTCAATGAAAGCACCAATGTCGGTGTCAAAACCGGCGGATCTCGGGTAGGGGGTCCCGAACTGTGCGTCTAGGCGGATGGTAACAGGAGACGAGGGACACGATGTTTTTACCCAGGTTCGGGCCCTCTTGATGGAGGTAAAACCCTACGTCCTGCTTGATTAATATTGATGATGTGGGTTACAAGAGTAGATCTACCACGAGATCAAGGAGGCTAAACCCTAGAAGCTAGCCTATGGCATGATTGTTTTTCGTCCTATGGACTAAGGCCATCCGGTTTATATAGACACCGGAGAGGACTAGGGTTACACAGAGTCAGTTACAAAGGTAGGAGATCTACATATCCGTATCGCCAAGCTTGCCTTCCACGCCAAGGAAAGTCCCATCCGGACACGGGACGAAGTCTTCAATCTTGTATCTTCATAGTCTTGGAGTCCGGCCGATGATGATAGTTCGGCTATCCGGACACCCCCTAGTCCGGAACTCCCTTAGTGACGAAGAGCTCGTCGTAAAGGGTTACGTCAATGCTAGCTTCAACACAGATTTGGATGACTCCAAGTCACAAACCGGATACGTGTATATTTTGAATGGTGGGGCAGTAGGCTGGTGCAGCAGCAAGCATAGCATCGTGGCGGGGTCTACATGTGAAGCGGAGTACATGGCAGCCTCGAAGGCGGTGCATGAAGCAATCTAGATGAAGGAGTTCATCACTGACCTAGGAGTTATTCCCAATGCATCGGGGCCGATCACTCTCTTCTGTGACAACACTGGAGATATTGCCCTTGCCAAGGAGCCCAGGTTTCATAAGAAGACCAGGCACATCAAGCGTCGCTTCAACTCCATTCGTGAAAATGTTCAAGATGGAGACATAGATATTTGCAAAGTGCATACGGATCTGAATGTCGCAGATCCGTTGACTAAACCTCTTCCACGAGCAAAACATGATCAACACCAGAACTCTATGGGTGTTTGATTCATCACAGTGTAACTAGATTATTGACTCTAGTGCAAGTGGGAGACTGTTGGAAATATGCCCTAGAGGAAATACTAAAATGATTATTATTATATTTCCTTGTTCATGATAATTGTCTATTGTTCATGCTAATAATTGTATTAACCGGAAACAGTGATACATGTGTGAATACATAGACCACAACATGTCCCTAGTGAGCCTCTAGTTGACTAGCTCGTTGATCAATAGATAGTCATGGTTTCCTGACTATGGACATTGGATGTCATTGATAACGGGATCGCATCATTAGGAGAATGATGTGATGGACAAGACCCAAGCCTAAGCATAGCACAAGATCGTGTAGTTCGTTTGCTAAAGCTTTTCTAATATCAAGTATTAGTTTCTTAGACCATGAGATTGTGTAACTCCCGGATACCATAGGAGTGTTTTGGGTGTACCAAATGTCACAACGTAACTGGGTGACTATAAAGGTACACTACAGGTATCTCCGAAAGTCTCTGTTGGGTTGACACGAATCGAGACTGGGATTTGTCACTCTGTATGACGGAGAGGTATCTCTGGGCCCACTCGGTAATGCATCATCATAATGAGCTCAATGTGACCAAGTAGTTGGTCACGGGATCATGCATTACACAACGAGTAAAGTGACTTGCCGGAAACGAAATTGAACGAGGTATTGGGATACCGACGATCGAATCTCGGGCAAGTAACGTACCGATTGGCAAAGGGAATTGAATACGGGATTACTTGAATCCCCGACATCGTGGTTCGTCCGATGAGATCATCGAGGATCATGTGGGAGCCAACATGGGTATCCAGATCTCGCTGTTGGTTATTGACCGGAGAGTTGTCTCGGTCATGTCTACGTGTCTCTCGAACCCGTAGGGTCTACACACTTAAGGTTCGGTGATGCTAGGGTTGTAGAGATATTAGTATGCGGTAACCTGAAAGTTTTTCGGAGTCCTGGATGAGATACCGGACGTCACGAGGAGTTCTGTAATGGTTCGGAGGTGAAGATTTGTATATAGGAAGTCCAGTTTCGGCCACCGGGAAAGTTTCGGGGGTCACCGGTATTGTACCGGGACCACCGGGTGGGGCCACCTATCCCGGAGGGCCCCATGGGCTGAAGTGGGAAGGGAACCAGCCCCTGGTGTGCTGGTACGCCCCCCTTGGGCCTCCCCCTGCGCCTAGGGTTGGAAACCCTAGGGGTGGGGGGCGCCCCACCTGACTTGGGGGGCAAGTCCCCCCCTTTGGCCGCTGCCCCCCCTTGAGATTGGATCTCTATGGGGCCGGTGCCCCCCCCAGGGCCCCTATATAAAGAGGGGGGAGGGAGGGTTGCACACCCAAGCCCCTGGCGCCTCCCTCTCCCCCCGTAACACCTCTCCCTCTCGCTGAGTTTGGCGAAGCCCTGCCGAGATCCCCGCTACTTCCACCACCACGCCGTTGTGCTGCTGGATCTCCATCAACCTCTCCTTCCCCCTTGCTGGTTCAAGAAGGAGGAGACATCTCTCCCAACCGTACATGTATTGAACGCGGAGGTGCCGTCCGTTCGGCGCTAGGATCATCGGTGATTTGGATCACGACGAGTACGACTCCATCAACCCTGTTCTCTTGAACGCTTCCGCTCGCGATCTACAAGGGTATGTAGATGCACTCCTCTCTCTCGTTGCTAGATGACTCCATAGATTGATCTTGGTGATGCATAGAATTTTTTTTATTTTCTGCAGCGATCTCCAACAATTTATTGATGTCGTCTAATGTGTCTATGAGCAATGATAATTTTTCTACCGTTGCAACGCACGTGCATATTTGCCAGTTCATAATTAAATCAACAATACAGCGAAACAAAATGAACCACAATTCAATGAAGGAAATATGCCCTAGAGGCAATAATAAAGTTTTTATTTTATATTTCCCTATTCATGATAAAGGTTTATTATTTATGCTAGAATTGTATTGATCAGGAACCTTAATACATGTGTGAATACATAAACAAACACCGTGTCCCTAGTGATCCTCTACCAAACTAGCTCGTTGATCAAAGATGGTTAAGGTTTCCTAACCATGGACATGAGTTGTCATTTGATAACGGGATCACATCATTAGGAGAATGATGTGATGGACATGACCCATCCTTTAGCTTAGCATAATGGTCGTTCAGTTTTATTGCTATTGTTTTCTTCATGTCAAATACATATTCCTTCGACTATGAGATTATGCAACTCTTGGATACCGGAGGAATTCCTTGTGTGCTATCAAACGTCACAGCGTAACTGGGTGATTATAAAGATGCTCTATAGGTATCTCCGAAGGTGTTTGTTGAGTTGGCATAGATCGAGATTAGGATTTGTCACTCCGAGTATCAAAGAGGTATCTCTAGGCCCTCTCGGTAATACACATCATAAGCTTGCAAGCATACGACTACTACCTCAATGTCTTGCTGGATCAAGAAGGCGGGGGACGTCACCGAGCTGAACGTGTGCAGAACGCAGAGATGTCGTGCGTTTGGTACTTGATCGGTTGGAGCGCAAAGATGTTCGACTACATCAACCACGTTGAGAAATGCTTCTGCTTACGGTCTACGAGGGTATGTAGACACACTCTCCCCCTCGTTGCTATGCATCTCCATGGATAGATCATTGCGTGTACGTAGAATTTTTTTGTCTTCCATGCAACTATTCCCAACAGTGGCATCATGAGTTGGGTCTATGCATAGATGATGTGTGTCGGTGTCAAAACCGGCGGATCTCGGGTAGGGGGTCCCGGACTGTGCGTCTAGGCGGATGGTAATAGGAGACGGGGGACACGATGTTTTTACCCAGGTTCGGGCCCTCTTGATGGAGGTAAAAGCCTACGTCCTGCTTGATTAATGTTGATGATGTGGGTTACAAGAGTAGATCTACCACGAGATCAAGGAGGCTAAACCCTAGAAGCTAGCCTGTGGTATGATTGTTTTTCGTCCTATGGACTAAGGCCATCCGGTTTATATAGACACTGGAGAGGGCTAGGGTTACACAGAGTCGGTTACAAAGGTAGGAGATCTACATATCTGTATCGCCAAGCTTGCCTTCCACGCCAAGGAAAGTCCCATCCGGACACGGGACAAAGTCTTCAATCTTGTATCTTCATAGTCTTGGAGTCCGGCCGATGATGATAGTTCGGCTATCCGGACACCCCCTAGTCCGGAACTCCCTCAGTAGCCCCTGAACCAGGCTTCAATGACGACGAGTCTGGCGCACATATTGTCTTCGGCATTGCAAGGCGGGTTCCTCCTCCGAATAATCTATAGAAGATTGTGAACACCAGGATAGTGTCCGGCTCTGCAAAATGATTTCCACATACCACCGTAGAGAGAATAATATTCACACAAGTTCAATCTGCTGACGTATTCCGTGGCGTGACGTCACACCACAACCAAGCCTTTATTTGAAATGTTTTTATTGTACCACTTCAGCGCGTTTAGCGAAGCGGTTTCCTTGGCACGTCTTGTCGAAGCAGAGATCGTGTTCCCCTTATTCCGGGATTCCCATCAATACAGATGTGGGTAACCCAACCGCGCCCGTTGCCACGCCCCCTCCATCGAAGGCGGGTTCCAAACGGTCACGGGGACGGCTCTTGGTATTCTTCCTCTTTATAATGAGACCAAGGCCCATTCTTTTTATTCAATCTTCTATCGAATCCGCCCCTCTCCCTGAGTTCCAACACCCAGGGCTCCAAATTCAGGTACCTTCGATCCTCGACCATGTCCGGTCCTGATCTACGAGGCCGGTGGATGCCCTCCTCCATCACGGAGGAGGACGTGCTAAAGCTGAGAGATGCCAGGTATTTAACCTACGAGATTTCGCATAGGCTGCCTGCCCGAGGGCAAGTTATCCCAACTCCCGAGCCTGGCGAGATCCTCGTGTTCATGTCTCACTTCCGTCGGGGTTTAGGCTTCCTGACGGATCCTTTCATGAGGGGGCTCATGTTTTACTATGGGCTGGAATTCCACGACCTGGCTCCGGAGTCCATCCTCCATATCTCATCATTCATTGTCGTTTGTGAAGCCTTCCTCCGCACTACCCCTCACTTCGGCTTATGGCTCAAAACCTTCAACGTGGAGTCGAAGATGATTGAGGGGCGTTAGGCAGAGTGCGGCGGGGCGGTTATAAGCAAGAGGGCCGAAGCTCCATGGCCCAAGGAATCTTTCCAAGAGGAGCTCGGCTTGTGGCAACAGGAGTGGTTTTATATCACCGCTCCCCGGGGCAGCAAGCAGAAGCCGCCGCCCGTGTTTTGCTCGGGCCCTCCACAGCAGCTGACATCATGGGTCAACAAGGGGCGTGACTGGGGGTCGCCCAAAGACACCCCCCTGTTGCAGGACCGGATTCGAGTCCTCCAAGAAAGGGAGATCAATCTGGTCGCAGTGGTGCATGTCATGTTGATCCGGTGCCTACTGCCCTGCAAACGTTGCCCCTCCGCCTGTGGGAATTTAATCCGGAGGGGCCGCGAGCTCTTCAACACTTCATGGGTTTGACTCCCATGGAGATGTATAAACTGTTCTTCGGAACGCAAGAGACGCATCGGAATTGACCGAGGACGTTGGCCTAAGCTGCAATCGCCCGGATACTCAAGTAAGTAGCCCTGTGTCCGGACACACCATCCATTTATTTATTGTGAGCTTGCCTTTTAACCAGCTATCCCTGGACAGGAGTGGATAGCACAAGCAAAACTGATACGCTGTCCGGCCCCCCTCCCTGAGACCACGCAGGATCCCGTGTTAATCAAAATGTTGGAGGTTGCACCTTCAAATGAGGGCGAAGGGGGGCACGGGGAAACTGTCACCTCTGCCAAGGGGGCGTTTAGTAAGGGAGGAATCGAGAGTCCCTCCTTTCAGGGGGAGAAGCGGAACGCTTCCGAAGACCCAGAGGCCAAGGCCTCAAAGCGGGGAAAGAAATCTGTACCGGAAGGTCCTGCGCCAGAAAGCGCCCCGGCCGTACTGTCTCCTCGGAGGAATCAGCCCTCTAACGAGCCGTAAGTAAAAAGGGGGATTTTATATTTATTAGACACCCCTGCTTAATGTCTAAAGGTAACCGAAGTTTTTACCTTGTAGTTCGGATTTCAGCCCATCTCAGCACAGCTCATCTTTGGGAGACCTTCGTCCGGAGATGATGGAGAGCTAAAGGCCTCCATCTGCCGCCCCATCGCATGGGGCGGACGACCCTGAGGTGTCGTCGCGGAGGGTCTCCCCGAGTCCGGCGGGGCCGGAGAGTTCGGCACCCATTGGAGTACGGCCGGTGGAGCTGCAGGATTTGCTTAATAGGGCGTCCATCTCAGAAGATCACCGCACATTAATGGGTAATGTGATTGAGAGGATCTCGTCCGCTGAAAGCGGGTTGTATGAGGCCGTCGGAAGTTTGCTGACGGGATTTGAGGTACGCAAAAAATGACATACATGTTGATAGTTTTGCACATGAAGTGCGCCCTGTATAGTAGCCCCTGAGACTTGGTAGGCTGTCGAAAATGGCAGCGTGCCTAGGATCATAATCTCAGTTATTAACTGTCGCCTTTCCTATGCAGGTGGCGGAACGTTCGGTGGCCAGCCGGACGGATGGATTCGCCGAGCTGAAGAAGCAACTCGACGCTGCAGATGCGAACATCTCGCTGGTCAATAAAGGACTTGATGAGTCACAAGGTATGTGATTGCGCCACGGTCGCTTAGTAAGGGAGCTGATTCCTTACAAGTTGTATGCTTGATGCAGATGGTGCTGTTACTGTGGAAGACCTTCGAGCAGAACTTGCTCGGGCTAAGGAGCAAGCCAGAAAAAGCGAGGCGGCTGCCTTGAAGGCAGCGGAAGAGCTAGAAGCCGAGAAGGCTGCTCACTGCCGAAGCAGGGAGGAGATGGCCGGAATGGCCATGAAATTAAAAGTTGCTACCGACCGCCTGGAGGTTCTTGAAGGAGAACGCCGAGCGGAGCAAGAGGACCTGAAGAAGGCCGATGCCGAAGCCAAGGATGCCCGTAGTGCGATGCGGGCTATGAAGAAGGAACTGCGTTAGGTCGGAGACATTGTGGCTGGAAAGCCCTTTATGCTGTGTAGGAAGTTCACGGATCCGAAATATGCTCAGCTGGGCCGATTGTACGGTGCGGAGGATCCTTATCTGGACTTGGCGGCGAGTGCGGCTGACGCAGTCGTGCACTTTCGAAGCCAGGAGGATCATGAAATGGAAGAGCTTTTCTGGTCTCAATTCCATAGTCCGGAGCGTCCACTTCCGTTGAGTGATCGGCTGGTTGAGTGGGCTGAGCTGAATAGATTGTCCGGACTGGCCATGACGGATGTGGTAACTCATCTGTGGCCGAAAAGCCCCAAGCCGAAGAGTTATTTTGGCTTGTTACAGCAATTCCTTGGGGCAGTGCCGCATATTAAGGCGATGAAGCGGTCGACATGCATAGAAGGTGCGCGGATGGCTCTCGCCCGTGGTAAAACATACTGGGCGGAGATGGATGCCACCGCTGTTGCATCCCGGGGTTCGGACAAAAGTCGATTCCCCACCGAGCATTACTTTGAGGAAGTCCTGCAGGGCGCTCGTATAATAGAGTCGCAGTGCTCGAAAGATGTTATGTTTGAATGACATGTATGATTTCTAAGATCATGTTTATAATGCAATGACTTTTTATACTTGTGTGTTCAAGTATTGAACTATCTCCTGTGCGGCCGTATATGTATGTATAATCTGAAAGATGGCAGTCTTTGGCTTCAGCCCCCACGCACATGGTGCGGGGGTGTTTGCAAAAAGAAAAACGCTTTTTCACACTTAATCCAACGTCTTGGTCCTTTTAAGGAGGTGATAGCATAGCAAACTAGGCAACCGGACTATAATGCTTTATCACTTTCACTTAGCCATAGGAGCTCGAATGCGGGGCTACTATATAGCCCCTGATGGCACCGCGCTTCTCCGAACTTGGGGCGCGTATGTGCCTGACCGGGAAGCGGTCCTTCGTCAAAGCGGAGGAATTCTAAACACTCCAATGGTCGATCGTGTGGTTGACCAGTCTCTCGCTATATCATGACAGTCAGTTTTCGGCTTTCTCTACTGAGGTGCTCTCCCGCCCGAACCGGGGCACAATCGCAGTAGTTCTCCTGGTGCCGCGTTAGCCGATGATACGGAACGTAAGGCAGCAAAACACAGGAGCCGAGCAAACCCAATATTTGACCAAAGACATGATTCGGAGCTGATGCATATAAGGCCTAACTCGAGACGCCGAACACTCCCTGAGGTGTTCGGTCTTTATGATATCGGGCAGAATAAAGCCCTAAGCCCCTAGTGTCCAGGTACAGGCGGGAACTTCTGACGCGGCCGATGCCAAAACGCCAGCCTCCTCCTCGACTCTGGTAGGAAACCGGGGGATGTGTATCAACAAGAGACAGTGAGAAAGGTTTACGCAGGGTCTTAATCTAAAAAGAATCCTTACAACGGGTCCCTACTGCACGTCTGCGCCTGTGTCTCCGTTGTGCTGTATCCTGGACGGGTGTAGCACGTGCTTCATCTGTAAAAGAGAAGGACTTAGTTTCTAAGAAATATCGTGCAAAAAGTGTATCAAAATAAAGTATAATTTGGAAGATGAAGAAAGTTGAGCTTTATTGGCTTTCATCATTTATGCGTGCGGCCCCCTAAAAAAAGGGGTATGCGGCTGGGAAGCCCCTTGCCGGACTCGTCTAACCATGTCCGAGGTCTAAATGACCTGTTTTTAGGGGCTTTGACCTGCAAGGTCGGAATAATGTGTGGCTGTCTAGGCAGCCGCACATTCTCCGTGGTCGAGAGACACCTGGAATTTTAAGAATATGCCACGTGGACCGGGCATTTTTAAGCGTAAGAGACGCGTAATGCGGTATTGCATGAAAGCGTGCGAAAGCTGCACGCCCCAGTAGTGCTTAAGGGCTACTGCTAAATGGGGCGATGGAGGGTGAGCTTTTCGCGATGGAGGTTGTTGGATGAACCGAACACGACCCCTAGTGGTACAGAGCCTGTAAAATTGGCTAAAAAGGCCTGGCGTCACTCCTTTGAAGGAAGTGCTGCTATAACGAATTTTGGTGGGTTCTATCCCCAGTCTATGGACGGTGTCCTGGTATAGCAGGGGCCGCGCTGCGTGTTATCACGTGAAGTGAGTTCACTGTTTTGACTTCTAATGGGAAAGTCTTTTGGTTTCCGGAGCGCTGCTTTTGGGTTTCATCACTGTCACTTGGTGTGTCGAGCTCTTTGTGTTCGGTGTTAAGTCGGCCGAACTGCTTGAAGACCCAACAATCTCTGTGGGTATGGTTTGCAGGCTTCTCGGAGGTACCGTGTATTTGACACAGTCTATCCAGAATCTTGTTGAGGTTGGATAACTCATCACTGTTATCCTTTAAGGGCAGCGTTTTGTTGTTCGGCCGAGAGCTTTTGAATCCGGCGTTGACCGTCGTACTATTTGGGCCATTCTCCTTGTTCCGGCGCTGATCTTTTTGGCGTCGTGATTTCCCATTTCCATCCCTGATTTCGGATGTACTCGGGTCGCTGGTGCTGCATCTAGCCAACCAGCTGTCTTCCCTCGCGTAAAAGCGGGTCATGAGACTTGTTAGTGCGGCCATTGTTCTTGGTTTTTCCTGGCCGAGGTGTCTGGCAAGCCATTCGTCTCGGATGTTGTGTTTGAAGGCTGCCAAGGCTTCAGCGTCCAGACAGTCGACTATTTGGTTCTTTTTAGTGAGGAACCTGTTCCAGAATTTGCGTGCTGATTCTTCGGGCTATTGAGTTATGTGACTTAAATCATCTGCATCCGGAGGCCGGACATAAGTCCCCTGAAAATTTGCTCGAAACGCATCCTCAAGCTCTTCCCAACTCCCAATCGTATTTTCTGGGAGGCTTTTAAGCCAATGCCGGGCCGGCCCTTTGAGCTTGAGGGGAAGGTATTTTATGGCATGGAGATCGTCTCCTCTTGCCATGTGTATGTGTAGGATATAATCCTCAATCCAGACTCCAGGGTCTGTTGTTTCGTCGTATGCCTCTATGTTTATGGGTTTAAATCTCGCTAGAAATCCATGATCCAGTACCTCGTCGGTAAAACATAGTGGGTGTGCGGCGCCCCTGTATTTGGGTGTGTCGTTGTCTTCAAATGTTCGACTGGTTGTGTTACTTCCTGGAGTCTTCTTTTTTGGCCCATAGATAGACCTAGCCAGGTTATCCTTTTTCTGAAGATCTTTATGATGATCATGTGCCGGCTTGTGTGTGGCGCCCCGTGTTGCTCTTGGCCTGTCATCTGGTCGTCTATCCGGCCAGGCGGCCCCTTTCTTTTTTGACTGCGGGGGCTCGAAGGCCTCCTCGTCAAATTCGGGCAACAACTTGCGCTTCGGGTAGCTCTTTGTCTGGTGACTAGTGCCATATTTATCTGCGGTGTTGAGTACTTTGCTCCATCTTATTCTGAGTGTGTCTTCCGCTGTTTTGAGCTTCCGCTTTTGCTTCTTCAAACTTCTTGCAGTGGCGACGAGCCTGTTATGGAGATTCGTATGCTCTGGTGATGTGAGATCATCTTCGCCGGGGATGGGTTGCTTGTCCGGTTCATGTCCTGCTGGCTGCTTGTTGACGTGTGCGTCGTCCACTGCTTCGCCCTGCTCTAGGGCCGGGTCCATATGGGTTCCATTTTTGTCGATGCCGGTCTTCGGGCGGCGCTTGCGTCGCCGCTTTGTTTGTCTGTTGGGGGAGTTGTCCTTCGCCACGTCCCGTTTTTCCTCATTGTCGCTTCCTTTTGGTGTGTCCACCATGCATACGTTGTGGGAGGGGGTGGCTTTCCTGTGCCCGTTAGGCGCTGGTTTTTGGTCGTCTCCGGCATCGTCGTCCATACCGTCGATGTCCTCAGAGTCGTAATCTAGCATGTCGGTTAGGTCGCCGACAGTGGCTACCAAGTGGGTGGTGGGTGGGCTCTGAATTTCTTCGTCGTCTGCATCCCAACCGTCCTAGCCGCAGTCCGGCCAGGCCTCTCCTGATAACGAGAGGTACTTTAGCGAACTCAAGATGTCGCCAAAAGGTGAGTGTTTAAAGATGTCCGCCGCGGTGAACTCCATGATCGGCGCCCAATCGGATTCGACTGGAGGGGGCGCGGGAGGTCCGGAGTCCGGCACCTCGGAGTCACGAGCTTCATGGGGGACAAGATCGGTGTTCGGCTCTATCGCCGTAGAGGTTGCAGCCCCCGAGGTGGTGTCTAGCCATCCATCCTTGGTCTACGCAGCCGGCTCCGAGTCGAAGATCGGAGCGGGTTCGAGTGCAGCCTCCAGGGTACTGTCCGGCTGCAGAGCTAAATCATGCCCATCATGACAGTACGGCATGCTCGGCTGTGGCTCAAATCCATCGAGGATCAAGTCCCCGCGGATGTCGGCCGTGAAGTCCAAACTTCCAAATCTGACCTGACGGCCAGGGGCGTAGCTTTCGATCTGCTCTAGATGGCCAAGCGAATTGGCCCGCAGTGCAAAGCGCCGAATACGAAGATCTGTTCGGGGAGGAAGGTCTCACCCTGGACTGTGTCGTTGATGATGATCGAAGAAGCCATCGAGCCTATCGGTGACGACCCAGAGGAACTCTCAATGAAAGCACCAATGTCGGTGTCAAAACCGGCGGATCTCGGGTAGGGGGTCCCGGACTGTGCGTCTAGGCGGATGGTAACAGGAGACGAGGGACACGATGTTTTTACCCAGGTTCGGGCCCTCTTGATGGAGGTAAAACCCTACGTCCTGCTTAATTAATGTTGATGATGTGGGTTACAAGAGTAGATCTACCACGAGATCAAGGAGGCTAAACCCTAGAAGCTAGCCTGTGGTATGATTGTTGTTCGTCCTATGGACTAAGGCCATCCGGTTTATATAGACACCGGAGAGGGCTAGGGTTACACAGAGTCGGTTACAAAGGTAGGAGATCTACATATCCGTATCGCCAAGCTTGCCTTCCACGCCAAGGAAAGTCCGATACGGACACGGGACGAAGTCTTCAATCTTGTATCTTCATAGTCTTGGAGTCCGGCCGATGATGATAGTTCGGCTATCCGGACACCCCCTAGTCCGGAACTCCCTCAATGTGCATGAGTAGAACACAAAGAGTTGTGGGCGGTGATAGTCATACTCCTTACCTTTAATGTCTTATTTTGATCAAGTGGTATTGTGGGATGAAGCGGCCCGGACCAACCTTACATGTCCACGCACATGAGACCAGTTCCACCGATAGACATGCAACCTAATTTTGCATAAAGGTGGCTGGCGGTGTCTGTTTCTCCTACTTTAGTTGAATTGAATTTGACTGCGGTCGGTCCTTGAAGAAGGTTAAAACAACAAACTTGATGAAACACCATCGTGGTTTGATGCATAGGTAAGAACGGTTCTTGCTAGAAGCCCGTAGCAGCCACGTAAAACTTGCAACAACAAAGTAGAGGACGTCCAACTTGTTTTTGAAGGGCATGTTGTGATGTGATATGGTCAAGACATAATGTGATATACGTTATTGTATGAGATAATCATGTTTTGTAAAATTTATTGGCAACCGGCAGGAGCCTTATGGTTGTCTCTTTATTGTATGAAATGCAAACGCCACGTAATTGCTTTATTTATCACTATGCATTAGCGATATTTGTAGAAGCAATAGTTTGCGAGACGACCACGATGCAACGATGGAGATCAAGGTGTCGAGCCGGTAACGATGGAGATCATGATGATGCTTTGGAGATGGAGATCAAAAGCACAAGATGATGATGGCCATATCATGTCACATATTTTGATTGCATGTGATGTTTATCTTTTATGCATCTTATTTTGCTTAGTACGTCGGTAGCATTATAAGATGATCCCTTAACTAAATTTCAAGGTAAAAGTGTTCTCCCCGAGAAGTTATTATTTATTTCCTCATATCATGATAAATGTTTATTATTCATGCTAGAATTGTATTAATCGGAAACATAATACATGTGTGAATACATAGACAAACATAGTGTCACTAGTATGCCTCTACTTGACTAGCTCATTGATCAAAGATGGTTGAGTTTCCTAACCATAGATATGAGTTATCATTTGATCAATGGGATCACATCATTAGAAGAATGATGTGATTGACTTGACCCATTCTGTTAGCTTAGCACTTGATCGTTTTGTATGTTGCTATTGCTTTCTTCATGACTTATACATGTTCCTATGACTATGAGATTATGTAACTCCCGCTTACCGGAGGAACACTTTGTGTGCTACCAAACGTCACAACATAACTGGTTGATTATAAAGGTGCTCTACGGGTGTCTCCGAAGGTACTTGTTGAGTTGACGTATTTCGAGATTAGGATTTGTCACTCCAATTGTCGGAGAGGTATCTCTGGGCCCTCTCGGAGAGGTATCACTATAAGCCTTGCAAGAAATGTAGCTAATGACTTAGTTGCAGGATGATGCATTACGTAACGAGTAAAGAGACTTACCGGTAACGAGATTGAACTAGGTATTGAGATACCGACGATCGAATCTCGGGCAAGTAACATACCGATGACAAAGGGAACAATGTATGTAGTTATGCGGTTTGACCGATTAAGATCTTCGTAGAATATGTGGGAACCAATATGAGCATCCATGTTCCACTATTGGTTATTGACTGGAGACGTGTCTCGGTCATGTCTACATAGTTCTCGAACCCATAGGATCTGCACGCTTAAAGTTTGGTGACGATCGGTATTATGAGTTTTTGTGTTTTGATGTACCGAAGGTAGTTCAGAGTCTCGGATATGATCGCGGACATGATGAGGAGTCTCGAAATGGTCGAGACGTAAAGATCGATATATTGGATGACTATGTTCTGACACCGGAAGTGTTTCGGGAGGTTTCAGACATTTACCGGAGTACTGGGGGTTACCGGAACCCCCCGGGGAGTATATTGGGCCTAATGTGCCTTGGTGGGAGAAGAGGAGGGGCGGCCAGGGCAGCCGCGCGCCCCCTCCCCCTCTAGTCCGAATTGGACAAGGAGGGGTGGGGGCGGCGCCCCCCTTCTTTCCTTCTCCTCCTCTCTCCCTTCCTTCCCTTCTCCTACTCCAACAAGGAAAGGTGGAGTCCTAGTCCCGGTGGGAATAGGACTCCCCCCTTGGCGTGCCCTCCTTGGCTGGCCGCCTCTCTCCCCTTGCTCCTTTATATACAGGGGCAGGGGGACACCTCTAGACACACAAGTTGATCTGTTGATCTCTCCCAGCCGTATGCGGTGCCCCCCTCCACCATATTCCACCTCGGTAATATCGTAGTGGTGCTTAGGCAAAGCCCTGCATCGGTAGCATCATCGACACCGTCATCACGCCGTCGTGCTGATGAAACTCTCCCGCAATGCTCTGCTGGATCGGAGTTTGTGGGACGTCATCGAGCTGAACGTGTGCTGAACTCGGAGGTGTCGTACGTTCGGTACTTGGATCGGTCGGATCGTGAAGACGTACGACTACATCAACTACGTTGTGCTAACGCTTACGCTTTCGTTCTACGAGGGCACATAGACAACGCTCTCCCCTCTTGTTGCTATGCATCACCATGATCTTGCGTGTGCGTAGGAATTTTTTTGAAATTACTACGTTCCCCAATAGTGGCATCCGAGCCTGGTTTTATGCATAGATGTTATATGCACGAGTAGAACACAAGTGAGTTGTGGGCGATACAAGTCATATTGCTTACCAGCATGTCATACTTTGGTCGACGGTATTGTTGTATGAAGCGGTCCGGACTGACATTACGCGTACGCTTACGCGAGACTGGTTCTACCGACGTGTTTTGCACATAGGTGGCTGGCGGGTGTCAGTTTCTCCAACTTTAGTTGAACCGAGTGTGGCTACGCCCGGTCCTTGAGAAGGTTAAAACAACATTAACTTGACGAAATATCGTTGTGGTTTTGATGCGTAGGTAAGGGTGGTTCTTGCTCAGCCCGTAGCATCCACGTAAAACTTACAACAACAAAGTAGAGGACGTCTAACTTGTTTTTGCAGGGCATGTTGTGATGTGATATGGTCAAGACATGATGCTAAATTTTATTGTATGTGATGATCATGTTTTGTAACGAAGTTATCGGCAACTGGCAGGAGCCATATGGTTGTCGCTTTATTGTATGCAATTCAATCACCCTGTAATTGCTTTACTTTATCACTAAGCGGTAGCATAGTCGTAGAAGCAAATAGTTGGCGAGACGACAACGATGCTAAGATGGAGATCAAGGTGTCGCGCTGGTGACGATGGTGATCATGACGGTGCTTCAGAGATGGAGATCACAAGCACAAGATGATGATGGCCATATCATATCACTTATATTGATTGCATGTGATGTTTATCTTTTATGCATCTTATTTTGCTTTGATTGACGGTAGCATTATAAGATGATATCTCACTAAATTTCAAGGTAAAAGTGTTCTCCCTGAGTATGCACCGTTGCCAAAGTTCGTCATGCCAAGACACCACGTGATGATCGGGTGTGATAAGCTCTACGTTCATCTACAACGGGTGCAAGCCAGTTTTGCACACGCAGAATACTCGGGTTAAACTTGACGAGCCTAGCATATGCAGATATGGCCTCGGAACATTGAGACCGAAAGGTCGAGCGTGAATCATATAGTAGATATGATCAACATAGTGATGTTCACCATTGAAAACTACTCCATTTCACGTGATGATCGGTTATGGTTTAGTTGATTTGGATCACGTGATCACTTAGATGATTAGAGAGATGTCTATCTAAGTGGGAGTGATACGTCTCCAATGTATCTACTTTTCCAAAGACTTTTGCCCTTGTATTGGACTCTAACTTGCATGATTTGAATGAAACTAACCCGGACTAACGCTGTTTTCAGCAGAACTACCATGATGTTGTTTTATGTGTAGAAAAGAAAAGTTCTCGGAATGACCTGCAAATCCACGGAGGGACTTTTCAGAATTAATAAGAATTTTTGGCGAAAGAATCAGGGCCAGGGGGCCCAGGGCCTGTCCACGAGACAGGGGGGCGCCCCCCTAGGGTGCGCCCCCTATCTCGTGGGCCCCCCGAACCTCCTCCGACCTCAACTCCAACTCCATATATACCGTCTCGCGGAGAAAAAATCAGAGAGAAAGTTTCATCGCGTTTTACGATACGGAGCCGCCGCCAAGCCCTAATCTCTCTCGGGAGGGTTGATCTGGAGTCCGTTCGGGGCTCCGGAGAGGGGGATTCATCGCCGTCGTCATCATCAACCATCCTCCATCACCAATTTCATGATGCTCACCGCCGTGCGTGAGTAATTCCATCGTAGGCTTGCTGGACAGTGATGGGTTGGATGATATTTACCATGTAATCAAGTTAGTTTTGTTAGGGTTTGATCCCTAGTATCCACTATGTTCTGAGATTGATGTTGCTATGACTTTGCTATGCTTAACGCTTGTCACTAGGGCCCGAGTGCCATGATTTCAGATCTGAACCTATTATGTTTTCATCAATATATGTGTGTTCTTGATCCTATCTTGCAAGTCTATAGTCACCTATTATGTGTTATGACCCGACAACCCCGAAGTGACAATAATCGGGATACTTCTCGGTGATGACCGTAGTTTGAGGAGTTCATGTATTCACCATGTGTTAATGCTTTGGTCCGGTTCTCTATTAAAAGGAGGCCTTAATATCCCTTAGTTTCCACTAGGACCCCGCTGCCACGGGAGGGTAGGACAAAATATGTCATGCAAGTTCTTTTCCATAAGCACGTATGACTATTTACGGAATACATGCCTACATTACATTGATGAACTGGAGCTAGTTCTATATCACCCTATGTTATAACTATTGCATGAGGAATTGCATCCGGCATAATTATCTATCACCGATCCATTGCCTATGAGCTTTTCATATATTGTTCTTCACTTATTTACTTTTCCGTTGCTACTGTTACAACTACTACAAAAACCCAAAAACATTTATCTTTATTGTTGCTACTGTTACCATTACTATCATACCACTTTTGCTACTAAATACTTTGCTGCAGATACATAGTTATCCAGGTGTGGTTGAATTGACAACTCAACTGCTACCATTACTATCATACTACTTTGCTACTAAATACCTTGCTGCAGATACTAAGTTATCCAGGTGTGGTTGAGTTGATAACTCAACTGCTAATACTCAAGAGTATTCTTTGGCTCCCCTTGTGTAGAATCAATAAATTTGGGTTGAATACTCTACCCTCGAAAGCTGTTGCGATCCCCTATACTTGTGGGTTATCAAGACTAATTTCTGGCGCCGTTGCCGGGGAGCATAGCTCTGTTCTCTGAGTCACTTGGGATTTATATCTGTTGATCACTATGAAGAACTTGAAAAACGCTAAGACCAAGATTTTGCCCTCAACTACGAGGGGAGGTAAGGAACTGCCATCTAGCTTTGCACTAGATTCTCCTTCCGTTATTAGTAGGCTTACGACACCTAAACCTGCTACTGCTATGAATTCTGATATGTCGCATGTTATCGATGATGCCACTTCTGCTTTGCATGATACTTATGATGAAACTACTTCTGTGCGTGATACTACTTTGCCTTTAGGTGAATTTCTTGATGAACAACTTGCTAGAGTTAGGGGGAATGAAAATGTTGAAGAACCTGTTATTGATGATAGTGATGATGAACGTTCCCCCAATGATTATGTTTTACCTGTTGTTCGTAAGGGTTATGTTATGAACAAAGAAGCTGTTGAAGCTATTCTTGCTTGCAATGATAGATCTGATCTTAAGAAATTATTAGCTAAATGGAAGCAGCAGTCTCTTAATGCTAGAATGAAACCCGATCCTACTTTTGCCACTTCACCTATTTGTGTTACTAATAAGGATTATGAATTCTCTATTGATCCTGATATTATCACTTTAGTTGAATCTGATCCTTTTTATGGCCTTGAATCTGAAACTGTTGTGGCACATCTTACCAAGTTGAATGATATAGCCACCCTATTTACTCGTGATGAGAAGTCTTGCTATTTATATATCCTTAAGATATTTCCGTTCTCATTAAAGGGTGATGCTAAGACTTGGTATAATTCTCTTGCTCCTGGTTGTGTGCGTAGTCCCCAGGAAATGATTTATTACTTCTCTGCTAAATATTTCCCTGCTCATAAGAAACAAGCTGCCTTGCGGGAAATATATAATTTTGTGCAACCCAAAGAAGAGAGTCTCCCACAAGCTTGGGGGAGGCTTCTCCGGTTGCTTTATGCTTTGCCTGATCATCATCTTAAGAAAAATGAAATACTTGATATCTTTTATAATGGACTAACCGATGCTTCCAAGGACCACTTGGATAGTTGTGCTGGTTGTGTTTTCAGGGAAAGAACAGTCGACGAAGATGAAATATTATTGAATAATATGTTGACTAATGAAAATAATTGGACTCTTCCCGAGCCAGTTCCTGAAGTAATTCCTGAACCAATTGAGCCAACTCCTGAGCCTATTCCTAAACCCACTCCAAAGAAAAGAGGTGTTTTATTCCTCAGTCCCGAAGATATGCAAGAGGCAAAGAAATCAATGAAAGAAAAAGGTATTAAAGCTGAAGATGTTAAGAATTTACCACCTATTGAAGAAATACATGGTCTGAATATACCGCCTGAAGAACTACATTGTCTTGATAACCTGACACAGGTAGTAAAGGTAAATTCTCACTATAGATATGATAAAGTTGAAATACCCTCTACTAAATTTCATAGCCCATGCTTAGATGAATTTGATGGCTTCATGGCTAGACAAGAAAGTTTTAATGCTTATGTTGGTTGAGAGTTAAAGAATAATGCTTTCGAGATAGGACGCGTAGGTGATAATCTGGCTAGAGTTAAAGATGAACTTCACCGCGTTAGCAAATTTGCTTCTATGGTTGCTACTCAAGCTGAGCAAGTACTCAAAGCTCAAAATGATTTGCTTGATGAGTTGAATAATAAAGATGACTTTTCTGTTAGAGTGGCTACTAGAACTGGTAGAATGACTCAGGAACCTTTGTATCCTGAAGGCCACCCTAAAAGAATTGAACAAGATTCTCAAAATAATAATCTAGATGTTCCTAGTTCTTCTAAGAAGAAGAAAAAGAAGAATGATAGGACTTTGCAAACTTCTAGTAAACCTAATGTAGAAACACCTGATAATCCCAATGATATTTCTATTTTTGATGCTGAAACACAATCAGGTGATGAACATGAACCTAGTAATAATGTTAATGATAATGTTCATGTTGATGCTCAACCTAGTAATAACAATGATGTAGAGATTGAACCTGCTGTTGATCTTGATAACCCACAATCAAGAAACCAACGTTATGATAAGATAGATTTTGTTGCTAGGAAGCACGATAAGGAAAGAGAACCATGGGTTCAGAAACCCATGCCCTTTCCTCCTAAACCATCCAAGTCAAAGGATGATGAGGATTTTGAGCGCTTTGCTGAAATGATTAGACCTATTTTCTTACATATGCGCTTAACTGATATGCTTAAAGTAAATCCTTATGCTAAATATATGAAGGATATCATCACAAATAAAAGAAAGATACCGGAAGCTGAAATTTCCACCATGCTTGCTAATTACACTTTTAAGGGTGGAATACCAAAGAAACTTGGAGATCCGGGTGTTCGAACTATACCATGCTCCATTAAAAGAAATTATGGTAGGACTGCTTTATGTGATCTTGGAGCCGGTGTTAGTGTTATGCCTCTCTCTTTATATCGTAGACTTGAATTGAATAAGTTGGCACCTACTGAAATATCTTTGCAAATGGCTGATAAATCAACTACTATACATGTCGGTATTTGTGAGGATGTGCCTGTTGTGGTTGCAAATGTCACTATCTTAACAGACTTTGTTATTCTTGATATTCCCGAGGATGATAGTATGTCTATTATCCTTGGTAGACCTTTTCTTAATACTGTAGGGGCTGTTATTGATTGCAACAAAGGCAATGTCACTTTTCACGTTAATGGCAATGAGCATACGGTACACTTTTCGAGGAAACAAGCTCAAGTTCATAGCATCAATTCCATTGAAAAAGTTCCAACTATCATTTTTGGAGGTTTTGAATTTTCTCTCCCTACTGTCAAGAAAAAGTATGATATTCTTATTGTTGGGGATTTTCATATCCCCGTTGAGGTAACTTAGTGTATTCGAAATTTCTCCGGTTCCGTGTTATTCGGAATGAGTTGTTAACAAGACTTGATCAACCTTGTTAGCGGGTTCATTTTGATGACCACGAGACGGATGAAACTAGAAGGCACAACCTTCTGTACCCTCTTTTTACTTTCTGTTATTTAGATTAAATAAAGCAAAATAGTATTATCCATATGTTTTCTGAATTATCCGTGCAATAAAAAATGTAGTCCGAAAATAAAAGTGCTCCAAATGCCCTGCAAATTTAGTATGATTTTTTCTGGAATATTTGAGGATTTTAGGCACTGAAAACACTGCAGAAGGGGCAAGCACCAGGCCACTAGAGAGGAGGGTGCGCCCCCCTGTAGGGCGCGCCCCCTGTCTCGTGGGCCCCTGGTGGCTCCCCTCCACTTATGCCAGCACCCACACACTCCATCTTCTACCCAAAAAAAATCCCCATCCAGCTCAAGCACGAGTTCTAGGTCGTTTTGCTGCGATTTTTGATCTCTTAGATCAAAGCTCCATTCACAAAACTGCTTTGGGAGATTGTTGCTTGGTATGTGACTCCTCCATTGGTCCAATTAGTTTTTGTTCTAGTGCTTCATTTCAAATCCTTGCTGCCTTGGTGACCCTGTTCTTGAGCTTGCATGTTAAATTTTTAAGGTCCCAAGCAATTACAATGCATGATATAGGCTCTAGGCACTTGTAGGAGTAGTTGCTATCAATCTTGTTTAGTTTTATGCACTTTTATTTTGAAGTTACTAAAATTTCAGAATTTTTCAGAAAATGTTAAGGAGGTTCTTTAAAGGCTCTTCTAGCCAAAGCTCTAAGGAAAAACAAGACAAAGAGAAGGAAAAAACCAAGCATAATCATCCTCGCTTAGCGGAAGTACAGTCAAGTGAATGGCCATGTGAGGATTTCTTGAAGGAAGCCGAAATTCATGAAGACTTTTATGCTTTAATCGGGACTGCAGGCCTCGCCGGTTTCATGAACGACCGAATCGATCAGTATCTCTTACTTACCAATACTTTCGTACAAAACTTTTATTATTATCCTAAGAAGTCACCGCCTGCAGTATCATTTCATTTATATGATGAATTCAAAGAAATGTCCTTACGACATTTTTGCAGGTATGTAGGATACCTTATGATGGAGAATTAGAGGAACCCCATCGTGATGATGTGGATGGCTTCGTTAAAACTATTGTTGTAGAAGAGCCAAAGAAGGGATCTTAGGCAAAAGTCTCTAGCATACACTTTCCTGTTTCACGCTACTTTGCCATATTTGCTAGTAGATGCTTGATTGGTCGTGGGAATAGTGGAAATTTGAGCGTTCCAGATATTATTATTCTTCAACATGCTTTGCTGGGAGACAATACTTTTAGTATGGGTGCCGTCGTTGCTAAACGGCTAGCCATGAATCGTACAAAAGGCCCCATATGTGGAGGAATCTATGCTGCACGTCTTGCTGAATATTTTCAGATACCCATTAGGCACCTTGAGGAGGAGGAGACAAAATTACCTCCTCACATTTTAGATTACAAGAGCATGGTAGCACATAAGTTTATCGTTGACAACGAAGAAAAGATGCTCTTGTATAAACTTAGATTTAATAAGAAACACTTTGAGATTATTATCTTGCCTGCGCCTCTGTTGTTTGATTTGCTTGTAGAAAAATTTCTTGTCACACCAGAGGCGGTAAACAATCATCGAGCTCAAGCTTTTACTCCAGAACCTGAACCTGAACCGGAACCTGAGTTGGACCCCTATCGTGCATCATCCGTCTAGTGGGATCCGGAGATGACCAACCAGTGGTATCCTAATTACACCTCTCATTACACCGGAGAGAGTAGCGGCGGTCCTTGGTATTAAACCAACTTAGGCCAAAAGCCTAAGCTTGGGGGAGTACGTATTTCTCATCGACTTTTCATTCACGTTCACACACTAGTCGTCGGTGCTCATACTATTTCATTTATCCTTGTTAGTTTAAATTTCTTTTTCTAGTTTTCTTCTTGTGTGTTTGATAAACCTTGAGAAAAAAAATTAGTTAGTTAATTTCCTTGCCTGTAGTAGGAATTAAAATGAAAAACCAAAAAGATTTCTCGTTCTTCTTTTACTTGTTGGGAGCTTTCCCGTGTAAATAGTTTTATTTTATTTTCTTTCCTTTGGGGGTAGAGAAGACCATATTGAAAATGCTTAGTGGCTCTCATATGCATGATTGTTTATTTAATTAGAGCCCATATTACTTGTCTTCTCTTTTGAGGTGAATGCTTGCAGATTCCAGCATAGTCCAATGCACGTACACTCTTATTATTATACACATCGTTTGGTCGTGCGAGTGAAAGGCAATAATGACGATATATGATGGACTTATTGGGATGAGAAAAGCTGGTATGAACTCGACCTCT
The DNA here is from genome assembly GCF_018294505.1 of Triticum aestivum. Classification (NCBI taxonomy): domain Eukaryota; kingdom Viridiplantae; phylum Streptophyta; class Magnoliopsida; order Poales; family Poaceae; genus Triticum; species Triticum aestivum. The sequence goes on from NC_057807.1 coordinate 509,802,366, forward strand.
CTTGTTTTTGTAAATATGATGATTCATCGTTCCTGAGTCAGCTATTATGAAGTAAACATATTTGCAATGACATTTAGAGATTATAGTTACTTGTGCCATGCTTGATTAGCTATGAGTTATAATGGTTTACCTTGCGTGCCAACATGCTATTAGAATGATTATGATGTGGTATGATGGGATGGTATCCTCCTTTAAATGAATTGAGTGACTCGACTTGGCACATGTTCACGCATGTAGTTGAATCAAATCAACGCAGCCTTCATGATATTTATGTTCATGGTGGATTATATCCTACTCATACTTGTACTTGGTGTGAATTTATTTTAATGCATGCTTACGACTGTTGTCGCTCTCTCAATTGGTCGCTTCCCAGTCTTTTGCTAGCCTTCACCTGTACTAAGCGGGAATACTGCTTGTGCATCCAAACTCCTTAAACCCCAAAGTTGTTCCATATGAGTCCACTATACCTACCTATATGCGGTATTTACCTGCCGTTCCAAGTAAATTTGTATGTGCCAAACTCCAAACCTTCAAATGAAATTCTGTTTTGTATGCTCGACCAGCTCATGTAACAACTAGGGCTGCCTATATCTTCCATGCTAGGTGGGTTATTCTCAGAGGAGTGGACTCCGCTCCTCATTCACGAGAAAGGGCCGGTAACCAGGATGCCCAGTCCCATGATCCAAAAAGATCAAAGCAAATAAAAAATAATTAAACAAAACTCCCCCAGGGTTGTTATATGTTGGAGGCACTCGTTGTTTCAAGCAAGCCATGGATTGATGCTTGTTGGTGGTTGGGGGAGTATAAACCTTTACCATTCTGTTTGGGAACTGCCTATAATGCATTTAGTGTGGAAGATACAGCCATCTCATAGGTGTTGCGTTGACAGCGAAAGTATACCACTCAAAATGTTATTCAATCTCTATTTTAAAATCGAGCTCTGGCACCTCTACAAATCCCTGCTTCCCTCTGCGAAGGGCCTATCTATTTACTTTTATGTTGAGTCATCACCCTTCTTACTAAAAGCACCCGCTGGAGCGCACTGTCATTTGCATTCATTATTATTAGTTTATATTGGGTATGACTTGACTGGATCTCTTTTACCATGAATTACAATGTTTAGTCAGACCTTGATCTTTAAAGGTGCTCTGCATTTATGTTTTGCGGTCTCAGAAAGGGCTAGCGAGATACCATTTTGTTATATCATGATATGATTATTTTGAGAAAGTGTTGTCATCCGAGTTTTATTATTATGACTCGCTAGCTGATTATGCTATTGATGTGAGTAATTGTGAGACCTATGTGTTATTGTGAGTATGGTTAGTTCGTAATATTTGCTGAAACTTGAATGCTGGCTTTTCATGTTTACAACAACAAGAGCAAACAGAGTTTGTAAAAGTTTTTCTTTATCACTTTCAGTTTATCAATTGAATTGCTTGAGGACAAGCAAAGGTTTAAGCTTGGGGGAGTTGATACGTCTCCAACGTATCTAGTTTCCCAAACACTTTTGCCCTTGTTTTGGACTCTAACTTGCATGATTTGAATGAAACTAACCCGGACTGACGCTGTTTTCAGCAGAACTACCATGATGTTGTTTTATGTGTAGAAAAGAAAAGCTCTCGGAATGACCTGCAAATCCACGCAGGGACTTTTCAGAATTAATAAGAATTTTTGGCGAAAGAATCAGGGCCAGGGGGCCCAGGGCCTGTCCACGAGACAGGAGGGGCGCCCCCCCAGGGCACGCCCCCATATCTCGTGGGCCCCTCGGACCTCCTCTGACCTCAACTCCAACTCCATATATACCGTCTCGCGGAGAAAAAAATCGGAGAGAAAGTTTCATCGCGTTTTACGATACGGAGCTGCCGCCAAGCCCTAATCTCTCTCGGGAGGGCTGATCTGGAGTCCGTCCGAGGCTCCAAAGAGGGGGATTCGTCGTCGTCGTCATCATCAACCATCCTCCATCACCAATTTCATGATGCTCACCGCCGTGCATGAGTAATTCCATCGTAGGCTTGCTGGACGGTGATGGGTCGGATGAGATTTACCATGTAATCAAGTTAGTTTTGTTAGGGTTTGATCCCTAGTATCCACTATGTTCTGAGATTGATGTTGCTATGACTTTGCTATGCTTAATGCTTGTCACTAGGGCCCGAGTGCCATGATTTCAGATCTGAACCTATTATGTTTTCATCAATATATGTGTGTTCTTGATCCTATCTTGCAAGTCTATAGTCACCTATTATGTGTTATGATCCGACAACCCCGAAGTGACAATAATCGGGATACTTCTCGGTGATGACCGTAGTTTGAGGAGTTCATGTATTCACCATGTGTTAATGCTTTGGTCCGGTTATCTATTAAAAGGAGGCCTTAATATCCCTTAGTTTCCACTAGGACCCTGCTGCCACAGGAGGGTAGGACAAAAGATGTCATGCAAGTTCTTTTCCATAAGCACGTATGACTATTTACGGAATACATGCCTACATTACATTGATAAACTGGAGCTAGTTCTATATCACCCTATGTTATAACTATTGCATGAGGAATCGCATCCGGCATAATTATCTATCACTGATCCATTGCCTACGAGCTTTTCATATATTGTTCTTCGCTTATTTACTTTTCCGTTGCTACTGTTACAACTACTACAAAAACCCAAAAACATTTATCTTTATTGTTGCTACTGTTACCATTACTATCATACCACTTTTGCTACTAAATACTTTGCTGCAGATACTAAGTTATCCAGGTGTGGTTGAATTGACAACTCAACTGCTAATACTCAAGAATATTCTTTGGCTCCCCTTGTGTCGAATCAATAAATTTGGGTTGAATACTCTACCCTCGAAAGCTGTTGCGATCCCCTATACTTGTGGGTTATCAGGGAGTTCTTAAGTAATATGATTAATTGAACTTAAATTTATCATGAACCTTAGTACTTGATAGTATTTTGCTTGTCTATGTTGTTGTAGATAGATGGCCCGTGTTGTTGTTCTGTTAAATTTTAATGCGTTCCTTGAGAAAGCAAAGTTGAAAGATGATGATAGCAATTACACGGACTGGGTCTTGCACAGAAGAATTATGTCCTGGAAGCACCGCTAGGTGCCAAGCCTGCTGCAGATGCAACTGACAACGTTAAGAATGTCTGGCAGAGCAAGGCTGATGACTACTCGATAGTTCAGTGTGCCATGCTTTACGGCTTAGAACCGGGACTTCAACGATGTTTTGAACGTCATGGAGCATATGAGATGTTCCAGGAGTTGAAGTTAATATTTCAAGCAAATGCCCGGATTGAGAGATATGAAGTCTCCAATAAGTTCTACAACTGTAAGATGGAGGAGAATAGTTCTGTCAGTGAACATATACTCAAAATGTTTGGGTATAACAATCACTCGATTCAACTGGGAGTTAATCTTCCGGATGATAGTGTCATTGATAGAATTCTTCAATCACTGCCACCAAGCTACAAGAGCTTCGTGATGAACTATAATATGCAAGGGATGAACAAGACAATTCCCGAGCTCTTCGCAATGCTAAAGGCTGCGGAGGTAGAAATCAAAAAGGAGCATCAAGTGTTGATGGTCAACAAGACCACCCGTTTCAAGAAAAAGGGTAAAGGGAAGAAGAAGGGGAACTTCAAGAAGAACAACAAACAAGTTGCTGCTCAAGAGAAGAAACCCAAGTCTGGACCTAAGCCTGAGACTGAGTGCTTCTACTGCAAACAGACTGGTCACTGGAAGCGGAACTGCCCCAAGTATTTGGCGGATAAGAAGGATGGCAAGGTGAACAAAGGTATATGTGATATACATGCATGTTATTGATGTGTACCTTACCAGAGCTCGCAGTAGCACCTGGGTATTTGATACTGGTTCTGCTGCTAATATTTGCAACTCGAAACAGGGACTACGGATTAAGTGAAGACTGGCTAAGGACGAGGTGACGATGCACGTGGGAAATGGTTCTGAAGTCGATGTGATCGCCGTCGGCACGCTACCTCTACATCTACCTTCAGGATTAGTTTTAGACCTAAATAATTGTTATTTGGTGCCAGCATTAAGCATGAACATTATATCTAGATATTGTTTGATGCGAGACGGTTATTCATTTAAATCTAAGAATAATGGTTGTTTTATTTATATGAGTAATGTCTTTTATGGTCATGCACCCTTGAAGAGTGGTCTATTTTTGTTGAATCTCGATAGTAGTGAGACACATATTCATAATGTTGAAGCCAAAAGATCCAGAGTTGATAATGATAGTGCAACTTATTTGTGCCACTGCCGTTTGGGTGATATTGGTGTAAAGCACATGAAGAAAATCCATACTGATGGACTTTTGGAATCACTTGATTATGAATCACTTGGTACTTGCGAACCATGCCTCATGGGCAAGATGACTAAAACGCCGTTCTCCGGAACTATGGAGCGAGCAACTGATTTATTGGAAATCATACATACTGATGTATGTGGTCCAATGAATATTGAGGCTCGCGGTGGGTATCGTTATTTTCTCACCTTCACAGATGATTTCAGAAGATATGGGTATATCTACTTAATGAAACATAAGTCTGAAACATTTGAAAAGTTCAAAGAATTTCAGAGTGAAGTGGAAAATCAACGTAACAAGAAAATAAAGTTTCTACGATCTGATCGTGGAGGAGAATATTTGAGTTATGATAACCCACAAGTGTAGGGGATCGTAACAGTTTTCGAGGGTAGAGTATTGAACCCAAATTTGTTGATTCGACACAAGGGGAGCCAAAGAATATTCTCAAGTATTAGCAGCTGAGTTGTCAATTCAACCACACCTGGAAACTTAGTATCTGCAGCAAGGTGTTTAGTAGCAAAGTAATATGATAGTGGTGGTAACGGTAACAAAAGTAAAGACAACAAAAGTAATGTTTTTGGTATTTTGTAGTGATTGTAATAGTAATAACGGAAAAGTAAATAAGCGAGAACCAGTATATGGAAAACTCGTAGGTACCGGATCAATGATGGATAATTATGCCGGATGTGGTTCATCATGTAACAGTCATAACATAGGGTGACACAGAACTAGCTCCAGTTCATCAATATAATGTAGGCATGTATTCCGAATATAGTCATACGTGCTTATGGAAAAGAACTTGCATGACATCTTTTGTCCTACCCTCCCGTGGCAGTGGGGTCCTATTGGAAACTAAGGGATATTAAGGCCTCCTTTTAATAGAGAACCGGAACAAAGCATTAGCACATAGTGAATACATGAACTCCTCAAACTATGGTCATCACCGGGAGTGGTCCCGATTATTGTCACTTCGGGGTTGCCGGATCATAACACATAGTAGGTGACTATAGACTTGCAAGATAGGATCAAGAACTCACATATATTCATGAAAACATAATAGGTTCAGATCTGAAATCATGGCACTCGGGCCCTAGTGACAAGCATTAAGCATAGCAAAGTCATAACAACATCAATCTCAGAACATAGTGGATACTAGGGATCAAAACCTAACAAAACTAACTCGATTACATGATAAATCTCATCCAACCCATCACCGTCCAGCAAGCCTACGATGGAATTACTCACGCACGGCGGTGAGCAACATGAAATTGGTGATGGAGGATGGTTGATGATGACGACGGCGACGAATCCCTCTCTCCGGAGCCCCGAACGGACTCCAAATCATCCCTCCCGAGAGAGATTAGGGCTTGGCGGCGGCTCCGTATCGTAAAATGCGATGATTTCTTCTCTCTGATTTTTTCTCCCGGAAAGCCAATATATGGAGTTGGAGTTGGCGTCGGAGGGTCACCAGGGGGCCCACGAGGTAGGGGGCGCGCCCAGGGGGCGCCCCCACCCTCGTGGATAGGGTGTGGGCCCCCTGGTCTTCTTCTTTGGCGAGGATTTTTTATTAATTATCCTAAGACATTCCGTGGAGTTTCAGGTCATTCCGAGAACTTTTATTTTCTGCACAAAAACAACAACATGGCAATTCTGCTGAAAACAGCATCAGTCTGGGTTAGTTCCATTCAAATCAGACAAGTTAGAGTCCAAAACAAGGGCAAAAGTGTTTGGAAAAGTAGATACGACGGAGACGTATCAAGTTACAACTTTGGTCTACATTTGAAACAATGCAGAATAGTTTCGCAACTCACGCCACCCGGAAGACCACAACTTAATGGTGTGTCTGAACGTCGTAATCGTACTTTACTAGATATGGTGCGATCTATGATGTCTCCTACTGATTTACCGCTATCGTTTTGGAGTTATGCTTCAGAGACGGCTACATTCACGTTAAATAGGGCACGAGACAACGCCTTGTGAACTATGGTTTGGCAAGAAACCAAAGTTGTCATTTCTTAAAGTGTGGGGTTGCGATGCTTATGTGAAAAAACTTCAACCTGATAAGCTCAAACCCAAATCGGAGAAATGTGTCTTCATAGGATACCCAAAGGAAACTGTTGGGTACACCTTCTATCATTGATCCGAAGGCAAGACATTCATTGCTAAGAATGGATCCTTTCTAGAGAAGGAGTTTCTCTCGAAAGAAGTGAGTGGGAGGAAAGTAGAACTTGATGAGGTAACTGTACCTGCTCCCTTATTTGAAAGTATTTCATCACAGAAATCGGTTCATGTGACGACTACACCATTTATTGAGGAAGCTAATGATATTGATCATGAAACTTCAGATCAAGTTATTACCAAACCTCGTAGGTCAACCAGAGTAAGATCCGCACCAGAGTGGTACGGTAATCCTATTCTGGAGGTCATGTTACTTGACCATGGCGAACCTATGAACTATGAGGAAGCGATGATGAGCCCAGATTCCGCAAAATGTCTTGAAGCCATGAAATTTGAGATGGGATCCATGTATGAGAACAAAGTGTGGACTTTGGTTGACTTGCCCGATGATCGGCAAGCCATCGAGAATAAATGGATCTTCAAGAAGAAGACTGGCGCTGATGGTAATGTTACTGTCTACAAAGCTTGACTTGTTGCGAAAGGTTTTCAACAAGTTCAAGGGGTTGACTACGATGAGACTTTCTCACCCGTAGCGATGCTTAAGTCTGTCTGAATCATGTTAGCAATTTCCGCATTTTATGATTATGAAATTTGGCAAATGGATGTAAAAACTGCATTCCTGAATGGATTTCTGGAAGAAGAGTTGTATATGATGCAACCAAAAGGTTTTGTCGATTCGAAAGGTGCTAACAAAGTGTGCAAGCTCCAGCGATCCATTTATGGACTGGTGCAAGCCTCTCGGAGTTGGAATAAACGCTTTGATAATGTGATCAAAGCATATGGTTTTATACAGACTTATGGAGAAGCCTGTATTTACAAGAAAGTGAGTGGGAGCTCTGTAGCATTTCTGATATTATATGTGGATGACATATTGTTGATTGGAAATGATATAGAATTTTTGGATAGCATAAAAGGATACTTGAATAAAAGTTTCTCAATGAAAGACCTCGGTGAAGCTGCTTATATATTGGGCATCAAGATCTATAGAGATAGATCAAGACGCTTAATTGGACTTTCACAAAGTACATACCTTGATAAAGTTTTGAAAAAATTCAAAATGGATCAAGCAAAGAAAGGGTTCTTGCCTGTATTACAAGGTGTGAAGTTGAGTCAGACTCAATGCCCGACCACTGCAGAAAATAGAGAGAAAATGAAAGATGTTCCCTATGCTTCAGCCATAGGCTCTATCATGTATGCAATGCTGTGTACCAGACCCGATGTGTGCCTTGCTATTAGTTTAGCAGGGAGGTACCAAAGTAATCCAGGAGTGGATCATTGGACAGCGGTCAAGAATATCTTGAAGTACCTGAAAAGGACTAAGGATATGTTTCTCGTTTATGGAGGTGACAAAGAGCTAGTCGTAAATGGTTACGTCGATGCAAGCTTTGACACTGATCCAGGCGATTCTAAATCGCAAACCGGATATGTGTTTATATTGAACGGTGGAGCTGTCAGTTGGTGCAGTTCTAAACAAAACATCGTGGCAGGATCTACGTGTGAAGTGGAGTACATTGCTGCTTAGGAAGCAGCAAATGAACGGGTCTGGATGAAGGAGTTCATATACGATCTAGGTGTCATACCTAGTGCATTGGGTCCAATGAAAATCTTTTGTGACAATACTGGTGCAATTGCCTTGGCAAAGGAATCCAGATTTCACAAGAGAACCAAGCACATCAAGAGATGCTTCAATTCCATCCGGGACCAAGTCCAGGTGGGATACATAGCGATTTGCAAGATACATACGGATCTGAATGTTGCAGGCCCGTTGACTAAGCCTCTTCCACGAGCAAAACATGATCATCACCAAGGCTCCATGGGTGTTAGAATCATTACTGTGTAATCTAGATTATTGACTCTAGTACAAGTGGGAGAATGAAGGAAATATGCCCTAGAGGCAATAATAAAGTTATTATTTATTTCCTCATATCATGATAAATGTTTATTATTCATGCTAGAATTGTATTAACCGGAAACATAATACATGTGTGAATACATAGACAAACATAGTGTCACTAGTATGCCTCTACTTGACTAGCTCATTGATCAAAGATGGTTGAGTTTCCTAACAATAGATATGTGTTATCATTTGATCAATGGGATCACATCATTAGAAGAATGATGTGATTGACTTGACCCATTCTGTTAGCTTAGCACTTGATCGTTTAGTATGTTGCTATTGCTTTCTTCATGACTTATACATGTTCCTATGACTATGAGATTATGTAACTCCCGCTTACCGAGGAACACTTTGTGTGCTACCAAACATTACAACGTAACTGGGTGATTGTAAAGGTGCTCTACAGGTGTCTCCGAAGGTACTTGTTGAGTTAACGTATTTCGAGATTAGGATTTGTCACTCCGATTGTCAGAGAGGTATCTCTGGGCCTCTCGCTAATGCACATCACTATAAGCCTTGCAAGCAATGTAGCTAATGAGTTAGTTGCGGGATGATGCATTACGTAACGAGTAAAGAGACTTACCAGTAACGAGATTGAACTAGGTATTGAGATACCGACGATCGAATCTCGGGCAAGTAACATAGCGATGACAAAGGAAACAACGTATGTAGTTATGCGGTTTGACCGATAAAGATCTTCATCGAATATGTGGGAACCAATATGAGAATCCACGTTCTGCTAGTGGTTATTAAATGGAGACGTGTCTCGGTCATGTCTACATAGTTCTCGAACCCATAGGGTCCGCACGCTTAAAGTTTGGTGACGATCGGTATTATGAGTTTTTCTGTTTTGATGTACCGAAGGTAGTTCGGCGTCCCGGATATGATCACGGACATGACGAGGAGTCTTGAAATGGTCGAGATGTAAAGATCGATATATTGGATGACTATGTTCGGACACCGGAAGTGTTTCGGGAGGTTTCGGACATTTACATGAGTACTGGGGGTTACCGGAACCCCCTGGGGAGTATATTGGGCCTAATGGGCCTTGGTGGGAGAAGAGGAGGGGCGGCCAGGGCAGCCGCGCCCCCCTCCCCCTCTAGTCCAAATTGGACAAGGAGGGGGGGCGGCGCCCCCCTTCTTTCCTTCTCCTCCTCTCTCCCTTCCTTTCCTTCTCCTACTCCAACAAGGAAAGGTGGAGTCCTACTCCCGGTGGTAGTAGGACTCCCCCCTTGGCGCGCCCTCCTTGGCCGGCCGTGCTACATCTTGAGCTTGCATTAGTTTTCCTTGAAGAGGAAAGGGTGATGCAGCAATAGTAGCGTAAGTATTTCCCTCAGTTTTTGAGAACCAAGGTATCAATCCAGTAGGAGGCTCCTCAAAAGTCCCACGCACCTACACAAACAAACAAAGAACTCACAACCAACACAATAAAGGGGTTGTCAATCCCTTCACGGCCACTTGCGAAAGTGAGATCTGATAGAGATAGTATGATAAGATAAATATATTTTTGGTATTTTATAATATAGATTGGAAAAGTAAAGATGCAAATAAAAGTAGATTGAAAGCTTATATGATAAAAGATAGACCCGGGGGCCATAGGTTTCACTAGTGGCTTCTCTAAAAATAGCATAAGTATTACGGTGGGTGAACAAATTACTGTCGAGCAATTGATAGAAAAGCGAATAATTATGAGATTATCTAGGCATGATCATGTATATAGGCATCATGTCCGCGACAAGTAGACCGACTCCTGCCTGCATCTACTACTATTACTCCACACATCGACCGCTATCCAGCATGCATCTAGAGTATTACGTTCATAAAGAACAGAGTAACGCATTAAGAAAGATGACATGATGTAGAGGGATAAACTCATGCAATATGATATAAACCCCATCTTTTTATCCTCGATGGCAACAATACAATACGTGCCTTGCTGCCCCTGCTGTCACTGGGAAAGGACACCGCAAGATTGAACCCAAAGCTAAGCACTTCTCCCATGGCAAGAAAGATCAATCTAGTAGGCCAAACCAAACTGATAATTCAAAGAGACTTGCAAAGATAACTCAATCACACATAAAAGAATTCAGAGGAGATTCAAATATTTCTCATAGATAAACTTGATCATAAACCCACAATTCATCGGATCTCGACAAACATAGCGCAAAAAGAGTTACATCAAATATATATCCACAAGAGAGGGGGAGAACATGGTATTGAGATCCAAAAAGAGAGAAGAAGCCATCTAGCTAATAACTATGGACCCGAAGGTCTGTGGTAAACTACTCACAACTCATCGGAGGGGCTATGGTGTTGATGTAGAAGCCCTCCATGGTCGATTCCCCCTCCGGCGGAGCGCCGGTGAAGGCTCCAAGATGGGATCTCGCGGATACAGAAGGTTACAGCGGTGGAAATTGTTTTTCGTTGGCTCCCTGGATGTTCTCGGGGTACGTGGGTATATATAGGAGGAGGAAGTATGTCGGTGGTCGCCCGAGGGGCCCACGAGACAGGGGGCGCGCCCTATAGGGGTGGGCGCGCCCTCCACCCTCGTGGCCACCTCGGCTGCTTCTTGGCTTGCACCCCAAGTCCCCTGGATCATGTTTGTTCCAAAAATCACGCTCCCGAAGGTTTCATTCCATTTGGACTCCGTTTGATATTCCTTTTCTTCGAAATACTGAAATAGGCAAAAAAACAGCAATATGTGTTGGGCCTCCGGTTAGTAGGTTAGTCCCAGAAATGATATAAATGTGTAAAATAAAGCCCATAAACATCCAAAATGGGTAATATAATAGCATGGAGCAATCAAAAATTATAGATACATTGGAGACGTATCAAGCATCCCCAAGCTTAATTCATGCTCGTCCTCAAGTAGGTAAATGATAAAAACAGAATTTTTGATGTGGAATTCTACCTAGCATAATTCTCAATGTAATTTTCTTTATTGTGGCATGAATTTTCAGATCCAAATGATTCAAAATAAAAGTTCATATTGACATAAGAAATAGTAATACTTCAAGCATACTAATAAAAGCAATCATGTCTTCTCAAAATAACATTGCAAAAGAAAGTTCATCCCTACAAAATCATATAGTTAGGTTCTGCTTCATTTTCGTCACACAAATGTTCCCAAATTCTACACCCCCGATGACAAGCCAATCAATTGTTTCATACTTAAATAATCTCAAACTTTTTCAACTTTCACGCAATACATGAGTGTGAGCCAAGGATATAGCACTATGGGTGGAATAGAATATGATAATGGGGATTGTGTGGAGAAGACAAAAAAGGAGAAAGTCTCACAATGACGTGGATAATTAACGGGCTATGGAGATGCCCATCAATTGATGTCAACATGAGGAGTAGGGATTGCCATGCAACGGATGCACTAGAGCTATAAATGTATGAAAGCTCAACAAAAGAAAAACTAGTGGGTGTGCATCCAACTTGCTTGCTCACGAAGACCTAAGGCATTTTGAGGAAGCCCATCGTAGGAATATACAAGCCAAGTTCTATAATGAAAAATTCCCACTAGTATATGAAAGTAACAATATATGAGACTCTCTATATGAAGAACATGGTGCTACTTTGAAGCACAAGTGTGGAAAAAGAGATAGTAACATTGCCCCCTTTTTTTTATTTTTCTTCTCTTTTTTTTCTTTTGGCCTTTCTTTTTTTTTCTTTTTGGCCTTTCCCCTTTTTTTCTTTTTTTTTTCTTTTG
>NC_057807.1:509814784-509825963 GCF_018294505.1 Triticum aestivum
TTTCTTTTGGCCTTTCCTTTTTTTTTCTGGGGACAATGCTCTAATAATGATGATCATCACACTTTTATTGATTTACAACTCATGAATTACAACTCGAAACTAGAACAAGATATGACTCTATATAAATGCCTCCGGCGGTGTACTGGGATGGGCAATGAATCAAGAGTGACATGTATGGAAAATTATGCAAAGTGGCCTTGCCACAAATACGATGTCAACTACATGATCATGCAATGGCAATATGACAAAAGTAATGCGTGTCATGATGATAAACGGAACGGTGGAAAGTTGCATGGCAATATATCTCGGAATGACTATGGAAATGCCATAAAGGTAGGTATGGTGGCTGTCTTGAGGAAGATATAAGGAGGTTTATGAGTGATAGAGCGTATCTGTCGGGTGGTAGGTGCGACATATGCCAATGGATGGCTTATCATTGTGGGAGCCAGTAAGACACCGGCGATGCCTGGAAACGGGATAAGGCGAAGACATGCACGCCGGTGGATCTTACCCAGGTTGGGGGCTCTCCGTGGAGATAATACCCCTACTCCTGCTTTGCGGGGTCTCCGCATGATCACTAGATCGATAAGAAGCTACAAGAGGCTCCTTGAGCTGTTCGGTGGGAGGAGGAAGAAGGGCAAGGCTAGCTCTCTTCTCTCCCTATGGTGGTGTCTATAACTCTATGAGATCAACCCTTTGCATGGGTGTTCCAGGGGTTTATATATGCCTACCCCCCGGGGGTACAATGGTAATCCGGCTGGGCGCGGGTCCCAGCCGTCAGCGTCTACGTCCGCCGGCTTCTCCGCCGGCTACTAGGGCCCGCCGACTGGTGGGTCCCACCGGCTGCTAGCCCATTGGTCGACAGGCCGGCCCCACCACTTGGGGGTCTTGTCGGGGGCTGGTCACTGTTGCCTCGCCTCTGATGACAAGGGCTTTGTCGGGGTAAGCATGGCTACAGTGTCGCCGCCTTGCGGGCTCTCACTGTAGCCTTACCTCGTCTTGTCTCCTTAATGGTGTGCACACGCCGAGGAGGGGAGCAAGCCGGCTATAGGAAGCCGGCCATGCCTTAGGCCGGCTGGGGGAGGCCAGGCCGCCTTCGGGCGTCTCTCTGACCGAAGGGGCCCGCCACCTACAGGCCGTACTGGCAGCCCGTCGTGGAGGGTGTCATGATCTGCATGGCAACAGTGCCACGCCGGACGGGAGATGGCCATCCCGTACGGCATACTGTAGCCATGCGTGTTCCAGGATTCGGGGGTGGCAGGGTCCATTGTAGCCACGCCCTGTCCCGTCATTGTTATGGGGGTGCAGACTTTCTAGGGTACGGCACATGGCCGCCTGCCAAGGGCCGGCTTCTTGGAGTCGATCTTCTTGGGCTGGCTTCTTGGAGTCGGTCTTTCCGCAGTCGGCTTTTGGGAGCCGACCCTATTGTCGCATCTTCCAAGAGAGTTTATGACCGGGCCTCCTACGGGTAGCTGGCCTGTGAGATAGCCGGACGCAAGAAGGCGGCCCCGTGTCTTGGGCCCTTCATGGTTTGGTTAGACCATTGTTTTTCTAAGGGCCAAAGGGAGCCGGCTAGGCTACCCGTGGTCATTTACTCCAATAGTAATCCCCGAAGCTGGTTGGGCTTCGCGGCTGAAGGGCGAATCGAGAAGCTCAGCCAGCTTCCTATCCCGAAGAGCCGGCAGCTAGGAGCCGGATTCTCTTATGCGTGCCTAATCGGCGAAGTCTCCTTGAAATCTGGAGGCGGGAACCAGCTCGCGCGCTAGCCAGGCGGCAGGCTGACTGCCCGCCAACCTCCCGCCATGTGGCCCCCTTCGACTGGAAGGGCCAGCCAACCCACGCGCGTGATGGGACGCCGCCGCAGGCCGGGGCCCGCCACTTCCACGCCTCGGCCCGTGCGCGGATCTTCTGCGGGCCGAACCGACCGCACGTCTTCCGGCGGCGGTTCCCACTCGTCATGATGGCGCGATAATCACGGGTTGTGGGGGAGTGGGCGCAGTTAATCCCACGCCCCCCCCCCCCGATCCTCGCCTCCTCGGCTTCGCCGCGCGAGGCTATAAGTAGGGGCGGGGAGGGGGAACGGCAGTCGTTTGCATGCTCGCCCTCACTCTGCCACCTCCCTTTTCTTCTTCTTCGCGGTAGCTCTCCACAACGCTTCTGTTCCGCCACTCTTTCTTCTTCCTAGCGCGCCGAAAAATCGCCGCCACCGTGTCGCGCGCTTTCCATCCCGACGCTCTCCGTCGCCCCAGTGCCGTCATGGCTCCGACGTCGAGCTCCTGGGATGGCTCCAACATCCGCAACGACCACATCGATTTTCTCTGCAAGACGCGGCGTTTGCCGGGCGAAGATCTTGTGCGGGTCCGTCTCGCGTTGGCGAGGGAAGTTTCGCCGGCGCCGGAGGAGGGCGAGCGAGTGATCTTCTACTCACATTGCCTGCGCGGCGTCGGCCTTCCCACGAGCGGCTTCTTCCGCGCGTTTCTTGACTTCTATCATCTTCAGCCGCATCACCTCAACCCCAACACGGTGGTGCTGTTGTCGGCCTTCGTCACTTTGTGCGAAGGTTTCCTCGGCGTCCTCCCCACCATCGAGCTCTGGGGGGAGTTTTTACAATCCAAGCTCGGCACGGTCGTCGCAGGCGTGTCGGATCCATGCGTCGCCTTCATCGCCATTCAGAGGTCCACCGCCGACAACCTGTTCCCTCCTGTCGCGCTGATCCAGTCGGTGAAGCTCTGGCAAAAGTCTTCTTTTTATGTGAAGAACGTCGCCGCGAATGGTGACTACGTTAATTTGCCGGCTTACGTAGCCGGCCCGCCGCTTGGGAGGCAGCCTTCATGGTCCTTCCGGGCCAGGTCGCTGACGCCAGCTGGAGCTGGTGCCGTCGCCCGGCTTTGGGTGCTAATCCAGTCAGAGCACCTGACCGGGCCCGACTTGATAGCCGCCTTCGTCGAGCGCCGGGTACTCCTGCTCCAAGGACGCCCTCATCTGATCTGTCAGATGAGCAGCCGCTTTGACCCAAGCGGGCTCAGCACCAGAGAGATGCCTCACGATGAGGTATCTTACATGGTGAACTACATCGCCAACTGCAAGCTCACCGAGGAGTGGCAGTATGGCAAGGAACCGTACTCTCGTGCCAACCCCCCGCCCATGGTAAGCCTTTCTTTCCTTTCTTCTTTTTCTTGTTGCCGGGTTCTTTTTGGCCAGCCTCTGACCAGTCGGCTTGTCTTCAATCAGAATCCCCTTCGTCATCCTTCGGCCGGGACCGCGGGGCCAGAGCACGAGTTCGCCCCTGACAGCGTGGTGGACGATCTTGACAACCCCGACTTGGGGGCGGCCGCCCTAGACGACGACGCCGTCGAGGAAGGCGGCGAGACAGGCGGCTTCGGGTTCACCACCGGCTTTGACGACTGGCCCGACGATGAGGAGGCCGAGCCCATTTCGTGCCGCCAGCCGGCGATCGACCCCCAAGGCGCCGGCCCGTCCGGCGGGCCGACCGCATAAGGCGGCGCGCAGAAGTGTCAGGCGGCGCCGACTCTCTTCGGCGGCCGGCCGAAGAAGCCCAAGGGATCCGCGGTGGCGACCAAGCGGGACGAGGCAGCCGTGAAGGCGGCCCGCTTCCGCAAAGTGGTGAAGCAGCCGCGGGCGGTTTCGGCGTAAGTACTGGTCCTTATGCGCATTTCTTTCTTTCTTTAGTCGATGCTCTTCTAAGTCCTTTCTCCATTTCATCAAGCAGGGCCCCGCTCTCTCTTGAGCGGACTACCACCGCCTCAATAGTCGGCGGGGCGGGAGGATCTACGGGTTCCCGCCGCATAGACCCCCGCGCCGAACTCCAGGCGGCGACGGAGCAGAACGCGCAGGAGGCGCGGGAGGAGCGGGAGGCGGAGGAGCGGAGGGCAGCCGCCACCGAGTCGGCCCGGGAGACGATGGTGGAGTCAACCGAGGTGCAAGCCAACGCGGTGGCCAGGGCCCAGGCGGAGGCCGAGGCCGCAGAGAGGGCGGCGGAGGCCCTGTGCAGCCAGCCTCCGCAACTCGTCATCCCCCTCCGCTCCGCGGCTCCCGATATCCCGGTGCCCCCGGTGGAGGAAATCGGCCGCGACCCGCCGGTGATGGAGAGGGAGGGGGGCGACGTAGTTGTCCTGGAGGGAGAAGTGGTGCCGCCTCCATCGGCCGGGACCGGCCAAGGCGGCCAACCCGAGGTGCCGCCTGAGCAGCCGGCAGGAGGAGAGCTGACTGCAAGGGCGGATCTTTTGGTCTTGTCGCCGACTCGTCAGCGTGCGGGGAGGGCGGCTTCAGAGCCGGATCCACAGGGGGTCTTGTGATCTGGAGTCGGCCATCGTCAGCTCGCCAGGGTGGACGCTGGGCGGAGGGGCAACCGCGGTGAACCTGGCGGCGCAAGATGTCCGCACGCGGCTTTAGGCTCAGGACACCGCGCTGAAGCAGTGCACCCAAGAGTTTCTCGCGACACGGGCGGTCGTTTGGTGAGTTTTCTTGCTCTTGATTTCTTCCGTGGGGGCGCGTCAGCGCATCCACTAGGTGTAGTCCCCGAGTTTCGAGTCGGCTGCTGAGCAGGCGGCTTGGAACTTCTTCGAAGACTTTGTTTTAATGACTTGTTCTTGGTCGCACCTTCGTCCTGTTTGCAGGATTATCACAACCTCCATGCTGCTACCTTTAACTCCCAGGTCCGGGAGGTGAACCAGAAGGTCGCCGATCTGTCGGAGAGCCGGCGTGAGTGCTTTGTCATTTTATCTCATGTGGGGGCGCGTCAGCGCACCCACTGGGTGTAGTCCCCGAGATTCGGGCCGATTGCTGAGCAGTCGGGTTGGATCTTTCTTGCCGACTTCTTTCTTAATTTCTTCTTCTTCATATTGGAAGGAGCCAATGCCGACTTGAGGCAGCAGCTGGTCGTGGCCCAGACCGCCCTTCGCACCAAGGAGGGCAAGTTCAGCGCCTTGGCTCAGGAGCGTGACCGCCTGGCCAAGAAACTGGCCGACCAGGAGGAAAGCCACAAGGCGGCCCTGAAGGCGGCGCAGGACAGCGAGGCCGCCCTCAAAGCCGAATATGAAACCGAGGCGGCGAGCTGGGCCGAGGCAAGGCAAGCTCTGAGCGAAGGCTACGACCGGGTCAAGGATTTGGTTGACGGTAGGCTGCCCTCTTCTCCGTTCCTTTGCTTGTCTTTGCAAACCGGTTTATCTCCTGACTTGTTATGTTTCTTTCTTCTTTGTGAAGAGTACTTTCCTGGCTACTCTGTCGCCGCCAACCAAGCCATCGAAGCTCACCGTGAGGCTCGGCGGCAGGCTGGGGTTGACATTACACCGGACGCCAACCGGTCGCTTGAGGAGCAGCTTCTGGCGATCCAAGCCCGCCTCCAGCCGGCCTACCGCATGCTCCGCCGGCTTTAGCATGCCGGAGCACATGTGCTGGCCTCCCTCTGGCCTGGCGAAGTAATTCCTCGCACCCCCAGCCGTACTGTCGACTGGCTGGAGGTGGCAGTCGGCCGCCTCGAGGCCTGGAAGGCTTTAGCAGCTCAGTCCGGTGCCCGACGGGCGCTAGAGTTCATCCGGGCTTGGTACCCTGGGCTAAACTTGGACCAGCTGCGCACCTGGCGGTAGGAGGCTGACGAGGAGCTGGAGGCGGTGCGGCCGGCTATCATCCAGCGCGCCTCGGCGATCGTCGACTTCACCGACACCAGCGCCTTTGCTCCTGAGATAAACGAAGACGGCGTCGCGCAGCCGGAGGAATGGTTCGGGCTGAACCCGGCCGACGGTGAAGACTCGGCGGAGGAGATCGACTCCAGCGATGAGGGCGAAGAGGAGGAGGAGGAAGATGGTGAAGACGCTGTGCCGGATGGCGAAGCAGCCAGCCAGCCTCAGCCTGACTGTGCCTCCAGCAACGAGGCGCGTGCGAATGCTCCGCCTGCCATAGTCGACGATCAGGCTGGGACTCGCCAGCCGGCCACTCCTCCACCCGACACCGCCGTCTCCACCAATCTACCTGACGCCCCGGATGCTCTCTTGGCTTGATTCGCCGTCTTTACTTTCCTGCTTGTTACTCTTTGAACAACTTTATTAACTTTGCACAATTCCACCCACTGGGGGTGTATTCAAACTTTGTTGAATGCCGGCCTCTCGAAGGCCTATTGTGTATATATTATTATGCATGTTCTTGGCTTCCATTCCTACTTGCTTTTTATCTTTCGGCTTTTTTCCTTTGCCGCCTTCCCTTGGTTGCTGCCTTCCTAGCCGGACAGCTGCTCTGCAGTCTGTGGCCGGGTAAGGAGTTCGGCCGTCTGGGAAGGCAAGTACTCAAGCTTTCTTAGATTGTAGCAGAGTAAGAAAGGAAGCCGGCCAGCCGGCTGCTTCGGTAGCCGGTTGGCGAGGGGGGATCCGGCTTGCGTTATGTAAGTTCGTTAGTCCTTAGCCATTTTTCATGTGGACCTCCTTTTCCACCCTTGGCTCTTGCTAGTCGGGCAGCCGATTCTTCGAGCTGTGACTTTCATAAGAGAGGGCTTGGGTGCGGGCACATTACTTGTCTGACTGCAGGTAGAACTTGGACATAACCCAAGGCGGCAAGTCCCCGGGCCGACTTAGTCGAACCCGATGCCGGACGAAAAAATGAATGTAGTGGCATAACCATGGGTATGCTACCCGGCATACATAGATAAAAGAGGGTAGTCCCCGAGAACTCCTCGGGGAGCCCGTTGTCTCATACTTAGTACAAAAGGTAGCGTGATACATACTGCATTTCAACTGTAAAATCTTCGAAGAAGGTTGGCGTTCCACGGATGCTCCGACTCCTTGCCGGAGTCGTCTCTCTGGCGTGCCTTCGGCTTATGCGCATCGATTAGGTAGTAGGAGTCGTTTCCTAGAGCCCGGCTGATGACGAAGGGGCCTTCCCAAGGGGCCGAGAGCTTGTGCTGGTCGGCTGTTCGCTGTATCAGCCGGAGCACAAGATCGCCCTCTTGGAAAGCTCTTGGCTTGACCCTTCGACTATGGTAACGGCGTAGACCCTGCTGGTAGATGGCGGACCAGCTGAGGGCTAACAGCCGGCTTTCTTCCAACAAGTCGACGCTGTCTTCTCGTGCTTCCTTAGCCTCCGCCTCCGTGTACATGGTGACCCGAGGTGAGTCGAACTTGATGTCAGTTGGGATGACAGCCTCGGCACCATATACAAGGAAGAAGGGGGTGAAGCCGGTTGACTTGTTTGGGGTAGTGCGCAGACTCCAGAGGACGGCCGGCAGCTCGTCGAGCCAGCAGGCGGCCGAACACTCCAGTGGCACGACCAGTCATGGCTTGATGCCGGAGAGGATGAGGCCATTTGCTCACTCAACTTGGTCGTTTAACTGCGGGTGGGCAACAGACGCTAAGTCCAGTCGGATGCCCTGTATGGCGCAGAAACGTGCCAGTGCTCCCTTGGCGAAATCCGTGCTGTTGTCGGTGATGATGCTGTGTGGTACTCCATACCAGGTTGTAATGTCTGCAATGAATGTCACGGTAGTCGGCCCATTCAGTTTCTTGATCGGCTTTGCTTCAATCCACTTGGTAAATTTGTCCACGGCGACAAGTAGATGTGTCATGCCGCCACTCGCCGTCTTGAATGGGCCGACCATGTCCAGCCCCCAGACGGCAAAGGGCCAAGTGATGGGGATGGTCTTGAGTGCAAAAGCCGGCAGGTGTTGCTTGGAGCCGAATATTTGACACCCTTTGCAGTGTTTGACTAATTCCTTGGCATCCTCCAAAGCAGTTGGCCAGAAGTATCCATGGCGGAAAGCCTTGGCGACGAGTGCCCTGGAGGCGGCATGGTGGCCGCATTCGCCTTGGTGGATGTCTTCGAGGATTGCTATGCCTTTCTCTGGCTCGACGCAGCGCTGGAAGACTCCGGTAACACTGCGCCTAACAAGCTCTCGGTTCATTATTGTGTATGCTCCGGCTCGGCGTTGGACTTGTCTTGCCGAGATCTTGTCAGTCGACAGCTCTCTGTTTATCAGGAAATGGAGGATGGGTTGGGCCCATGATGGAGCTGTGACTTCTTCGATTGCCAAAATGGCTACTGCAACTAGGGTGGGCGGGCTGGGTTGTGAGGAGTTGGAGTCGGCCGCCGCCTCCTGTGTTGTTGCAGTCCCTGGGCCGGCTGCAATAGTCCCCGGGCCGGGTTTGACTATGGCAGTCCCCGAGCCAGCTGCAGCAGTCCCCGAGCCGCCTGTCTGGTCCCCGAAGTCGGATCCGACTGCGTCGGGGTCAGGCGGCACGAAGATGGAACTGGATTCCGGAGACGGCTTGACAGACAGCTTGAGGAGGCGTTGGAGGGCGACACCAGTTGGTATAGCTTACCGGGTGGAGCCTATTCGTGTCAGGGCATCTGCTTGCTCGTTGTCAGCCCGTGGCACGTGGAGGAACTCGCACCCCTCAAAATATCCGCTGATCTGCTGAACGAGAAAGCAGTAGCTTGCCATATTTGCGTCCTTAGCATCCCAGTCGCCGGATGATTGCTGGACCACCAAGTCCGAGTCACCATAACACAGGATCCGGCGGATGCCGAGTTCCTTGGCTAGCCGGAGCCCGTGTATGAGCACATCGTACTCGGCCACATTGTTGGAGGCGGCAAAGTGGATTTGCAATGTGTATCTGAGTTTGTCGCCTTTGGGAGAGGTGAGGACGATGCCGGCTCGCAAGCCGGTGTGCATCTTGGATCCATGAAAGTGCATCCGCCAATGAGTGGAGTCGGGGGCCGGTGGCAGGTACTGGGTCTCGGCCCAATCGACGAGGAAGTCGGCCAATGCTTGGGACTTGATGGCAGTGCGGGGCTGATAGTAGATTGTGTAAGGAGCCAGCACAATGGCCCATTTCGCCACTCGACCGGATGCATCCCGGCTGCCTATGATCTCGGCGAGCGGGGCAGTGCATACGACCATGATGGGATGTTCTTGAAAGTAGGGCTTGAGTTTCTTGGAGGCGAAGTACACACCATAGCACATTTTCTAATAGTGCGGGTAGTTCTGCTTTGAGGTGGACAGTACTTCGCTCAAGTAATATACCGGCCTCTGGACTAGCTGAGCTCGGCCTTCTTCTGGACGCTGGACCACGATAACTGTGCTGACCACCCGGCTGGTGGCGGCAATGTAGAGGAACATGGGCTCTTTCTCGGTTGGGGCCGCCAGGACAGGCGGTGTGGACAGCATCTTCTTTAGCTCGTGGAAAGCTTGGTCCGCCTGGTCATTCCACTCAAAGTGAGTGGACTTCTTCATGAGTCGGTAGAGGGGGAGGGCCTTCTCTCCGAGCCGGCTGATGAAGCGATTTAAAGATGCCAGGCATCCGGTGAACTTTTGGACATCTCGCAGCTTGGTAGGGATCTTCATTCTCTCTATGACCTTGATCTTCACTGGGTTGCATTCGATGTCGCGTTCGGAGACCAGGAAGCCTAGAAGCTGGCCGGCTGGTACCTCGAACACGCACTTCTCTGGGTTGAGCTTGATCTGAAACCGGCGCAAATTCTCAAAGGTCTACTTGAGGTCTTCCAACAAGGTGCCACGTTTCTCCGTCTTCACCACAACATCGTCTACGTAGACGTGGGCATTTCTGCCGAGTTGCTTGAGGAGGCATTTCTGCATGCAACGCTGAAAAGTGGCACCAGCATTTCTCAAGCCGGATGTCATGGTCAGGTAACAGAAAGCTCCGAATGGGGTGATGAAGGCGGTCTTCAGGCGATCAGCTGGGTCCAACTTTATCTAGTGGTAGCCTGAGTAAGCATCCAAAAAACTCAACAGCTCGCATCCGGCTGTGGAGTCTATCACCTGATCAATCCTTGGCAGAGCAAAGGGATCTTTAGGGCAGGCTTTGTTGAGGCTGGTGTAGTCAATGCACATGCGCCACTGCTTGTTCTTCTTTAACACTAGGACTGGGTTGGCAAGCCATTCAGGAAAGAACACCTCCATAATGAAGCCGGCTGCCAGAAGCCGGGCCATTTCCTCTCCAACTACTCTTCTCTTCTCTTCTAACAGGCGGCACAAGGGCTGCCTGACCGGCTTGGCGTCAGATCGGACGTGTAACTTGTGCTCGGCGAAATTCGTCGGGACACCCAGCATGTCTTTGGGAGACCATGCGAAGATGTCCCGATTCTCACGGAGGAAATCGACAAGCTCGCCTTCCTATTTGCTGTCGAGGACGGAGCCTACAACAGCGTACCTCTCCGGGTGCTCCGGGTCTAGGGGTATCTTCTTTGTCTCTTTGGCCGGCTGGAAAGAACCTTGAGCTTCACATTCTTTGGGGTCAGGGGACAGGGCCGACTGCTTGCCAGCCATGGCCACAACTCGATTCAGCATCTTCTTCTCTTCAGCGATGACAAGGGACTCGGCCAGCCGGCTGCTAGCTGTTGCACACTCAGAAGACTTCCTATAGTCTTCGGCTATGGTGATGATGCCCTTGGAACTCGGCATCTTCATCTTGAGGTAGGCGTATGTAATGCCCCGGATTCGATGCGCCAGGTGTCTGCCAGTTATTCGCCGTCGTTGCCATGTCATTTGCTTGTGTGTTGCAATTTATCATGTCATCATGTGCATTTCATTTTGCATACGTGTTCGTCTCATGCATCCGAGCATTTTCCCCGTTGTTCGTTTTGCAATCCGGCACTCCTATGCCCTCCGGCGTTCCCCTTTTGTCTCCTATTGTGAGCGGGTGTTAAACTTTCTCGGAATGGCCCGAGGTTTGCCAAGCGGCCTTGGTATAGCACCGGTAGACCGCCTCTCAAGTTTCATTCCATTTGGAGTCCGTTTGATACTCAAACGGTTAGCCGTGTAGCCCGAAACCCCCCTTCTCTTTGCATCCCAACACCCCTCCAAAGTGGCCCAAAACCCATCCTAACCCCCTCCATGCTCTCGGTCGTTCGATCACGATCGTATGGGCGAAAACCGCTCCTCATTTGGACTCTCCTAGCTCCCTCTACATATAAATATGTGCACCCCCCGGATTTTCGCGCAGACCAAACCCTAGCAAATTTCCCTCTCCGCCGCCGGACGAAATCACCCACCGACGGACATGTCCGCCGCCGCCATCCGCCCTCTCCGGAGCCGCCACATGGCGCCCCTGCGCCCACATCGCCGCCGGCCCGAGCGGGGCCCGCCCGAGCCCATCAGGGCCCGAGCGCGTGCCGCCACCCGCGCCCGCCTCCCGTGCGTGCGTCGCCGCCTGCC
>NC_057807.1:509826179-509830830 GCF_018294505.1 Triticum aestivum
TCCTCTGACAGCGCCCCGCCGCCGCGCCTTCCCTCGCCGGTGTCCTGCTCCTCCGCCGCCTCGGCTCGCCTGCGCCGCGGCCGGCCCCGAGTGCGTCGGCCCCTCGCCAGAGCGCCGCTAGCCACCACGTCCCGCAGGCGCCGCCCTTCGCCTCGCCGCGCGCCTCATCGGCTGTGCCTCCTCATTGCCGTGCCGCCCTTCGCCGGCCTCCTCCTCGCGTCGCCCTCGCCGGAGGCCGCCGCCCTCGCCGGAGTTAGTCCGGCCAGATCGGGATGAGATCCATCGGGATCTCATCCAAACGGCATGCCCGTCCTGGAACCCCTCCGTCCACTTTTCCTCGAGGTAGTTTTCGACCAAGTCCCTGAGATTTATTGCATAATGTTGTCATGCTCATCGCATCATAACTTGCTGCATATTGCTCCATTTCATGCGTGTAATATGTCAAAATGTTCGTTGTGAGATGCTCTACATTTCATTCCATTGCATCATGTTCATTTGAGTCCATCTTGATGCCTAAATCATCGTTGCAAGAGTGCTATATAATGTTGCCTGTTGTCTGTTAACAGAACATGTTCATTTCTCATTTTTGCCATGTTTGATATGTGCATCCTATGAGGTTGATGTCTACATGAGTTTTGTACTATGTCATGCCATATTTACAGGGGTGTATGCCATGTATTTTTGTGATCAATGTGATGACTAGAACAAGCATAAAAACTAGGCTTCGTGATGTTGCTGATTTCAGTACCTGTTCTGCTGTTATTTTTATGCCATGTAAACTTGATGCTACAGAGAGATCCATGCATATTTTGAGATACTTCAGTAAGGATGATTTGAACATTTGGTTATTCTATATCCATTCATGCCCCTGTTTGCAATTATGGAGTAGTCTAGCATGTCATTTTCTTGCTCTATTGTTGCTATAAAATGTTTCCTGGCAAATTGTTTACATGTTATTCAATTTTGTCAAGGTTGTTGTAGTTGATCCTTGCATGCTATTAACTTGTTCTTGCCTTGGTTAGTTTCATAAATATGTCTTCTTGTTGATGCTATGCTTATCTTGTCATGCAATGACTTGTGGTGAGTGAATCGAGCTTGTTAAGTAGGGTACTTGTTGTTGCTGTTTTGCTAGGCTGAATCTGTTATTTTGTGATGCTATGTAAATCTGCTGCTACAAGTCATTCTATGCATAATATGGAGATGTTCACTAAGGATGTTTTGTTATACATGTTATGCTCTATCCATCCATGCCCTTGGTTGTATTTATAGCCTGCTGTAGCTTGTTGTTATCTTGCTCCAAAGTTGTTAAATAATGTTGCTATCAGCCAACATTAAGTTCAGTTTTGCCATGTGTTTTGCTAGTGATCCATGCACCCTATGAACTTGCTCTTTCCATGCTTAGCTTCATAAACATGTATTATTACTGTTGGTTGCCTTATCATGCCATGTAATGCTCTGTTGTGAGTGGTACAAGCTCACCAACATGCCTACTTATCGTTGTTCCTGCCATGTATGAACCTGTCTTATAACTTGCCATGTTTACATGGGTGCCATCATATTTTCCGTGCCCTTTTGGCTCATGGTCAGTAAAGGAATTTTGTTCTATGCAAATAGTAGATTCACTTCATGACTTTTTTTCCATGATAAGTTCCAGTAACATGTTGTTTGATAGCTCTAAACATTGCAACCTGATGTTATTTCTGCAAAGTCTGAAACTGTTATTATTTGCAATCTTGCAATGTGTGTTTGAGCATGTTCTAGTGATTTCTGGAGATAGCTCAGTGTTCATGTTTTGTTATACTTTACCTGTAAATCATGTCCATGCCTTTTGTTGTCATATTGTGGTACTGTAGCATGTTGTTTTGATGCTTGCATTATGCCTAGTTTCTATTTTGGACAGCTTGTCCTTTAAACTTGTATAGAGTGTATGTGTTGAACCGTTTCAACGTTTTGAGTGTGCCCTATATGAAACTTGCTTGATTTTGCATGTAGTTTCATATTATCATGTCGCATCCTTGTTTTCAGGTGTTTGCTTGATGTTTGTATGCATTTTGCATCAGTGCCATGTTTGACTTGTTTTGCTCATATCTTCTAGGCCGTAGCTCCGAATTAAATGAACTTTATATGTAACTTGACTAGAATCTCGTGTAGATCATCCTTGTGCATCTTAACTTGCTGTTTAACAACTTGAACATAAGGTTTATTCAGATCTAGACCAATTTCGAAATTTGCATATGAGGACTTATCGGAATTGTTATATGTTGTTTCCGGCCTCATTTAAACTTGCTTTGATGTGTTGCTCGTGTACGCATCATCTCTTGCCTTGAGTAGCTTCATGTAGCTTTGTCTTGCATCATGCTTGTTGTGCATCATGTCTTGTCTATGTGTGGTGTGTTTACCTTGTTGTGTGCTTCTTCTCGATAGTTCCTGTTTCGTTGCGATCGTGAGGACTCGTTCGTCCATGCTTGGTTCGGCTTCATCCGTTCGTCTTCTTCATGAACTCGTTCTTCTTCCTAGCGGGGTTTCAGGCAAGATGACCGCTACCCTGGATCTCACTACTATCATTGCTATGCTAGTTGCTTCGTTCTATCGCTATGCTGCGCTACCTATCATTTACTCTTCAAGCCTCCCAAATTGCCATGAACCTCTAACCTTTGACACCCTTCCTAGCAAACCATTGCTTGGTTATGTTACCACTTTTGCTCAGCCCCTCTTATAGTGTTGTTAGTTGCAGGTGAAGTTGAAGATTGCTCCATGGTGGATAGGATTTTGTTGGGATATCACAATATCTCTTATATAATTAATGCATCTATATACTTGGTAAAGGGTGGAAGACTCGGCCTTATGCCTGGTGTTTTGTTCCACTCTTGCCGCCCTAGTTTCTGTCATACCGGTGTTATGTTCCCGGATTTTGCGTTCCTTACGCGGTTGGGTGATTTATGGGACCCCCTTGACAGTTCGCTTTGAATAAAACTCCTCCAGCAAGGCCCAACCTTGGTTTTACCATTTGCCTCACCTAGCCCTTTTTCCCTTGGGTTTCCGGAGCCCGAGGGTCATCTTTATTTTAACCCCACCAGGCCAGTGCTCCTTCGAGTGTTGGTCCGAAACGGGCAGACTGCGAGGCCACCTTGGGGCAACTCGAGGGCTGGTTTTACTCGTAGGCTGACCTATCCGGTATGCCCTGAGAATGAGATATGTGCAGCTCCTATCGAGATTTGTCGGCACATCGGGCGGCTTTGCTAGTCTTGTTTTACCATTGTCGAAATGTCTTGTAAACCGGGATTCCGAGTCTGATCGGGTCTTCCTGGGAGAAGGTATATCCTTCGTTGATCGCGAGAGCTTATCATGGGCTAAGTTGGGACACCCCTACAGGGTATAAACTTTCGAAAGCCGTGCCCGCGGTTATGTGGCAGATGGGAATTTGTTAATGTCCGGTTGTAGATAACTTGACACCAGATCTGTATTAAAACGCATCAACCGCGTGTGTAGCCGTGATGGTCTCTTCTCGGCGGAGTCCGAGAAGTGAACACGGTTTTGGGGTTATGTTTGACGTAAGTAGGTGTTCAGGATCACCTCTTGGTCATTGCTAGCTTCACGACCGTTCCGTTTTCTTCTCTTCTCGCTCTCATTTGCGTATGTTAGCCACCATATATGCTTAGTCGCTGCTGCAACCTCACCACTTTACCCCTTCCTTTCCCATTAAGCTTTGCTAGTCTTGATACCCATGGTAATGGGATTGCTGAGTCCTCGTGGCTCATAGATTACTACAACAATAGTTGCAGGTACAGGTTATGCGATGATCATGACGCGAGAGCGATGCTTGCTTGTTTTGGAGTTCTTCTTCTGCTTCTTCTTCGATCAGGGGATAGGTTCCAGGTCGGCAGCCTGGGATAGCAGGGTGGATGTCGTTTGAGTTTATGTTTGTGTTTCATCCGTAGTCGGATGGTGCTCTTATGTAAGATGATGTTGTATTCATGTGGCATTGTATGCCTTTTGTATGTATCCCCATCTATTATGTAATGTTGATGTAATGATATCCACCTTGCAAAAGCGTTTCAATATGCGGTTCTATCCTTGGTGGGACCTTCGAGTATCTTTAGGATAGTATCGCATATTGGGCGTGAAAAGTTGGTATCAGAGCCTCGACCGACCATAGGAGCCCCCTTGATTGATCGTGTAGTTTGGCCGATGTTGAGTCTAGAAGAAAACTGTTTTTGGAGTCTAGTTATATCGGAGAGTAGGAATTCTTTTTACTCCTCAGCCCCTTCGTCGCTCTGGTAAGGAATCTTGACGTAGGTGTTTTGAATTACTTCTCTTCCCCTTCAAATTTTTTCTTTAGGATCACGCAGTTGGTTTTCCGATCGTTGTTCCTCAGCTCTTTTCATCCGGTGCATTTCTCGTCAAGTTGACTCGAGCCTCTTCATCGTTGCCAAGTCCAATCCTCGGTTGTTTTCTTTTCCCACCCGCCCACCCCTTTTCTTCTCGGAACCGGAGTCCGTAATCGAGTATCCTTCCTACTCGTGTGAAGTATTTGCTTTCTTTCCTCAATGATTTCAACTAGTGTTTTTCTCTTCTAGATATTCGTTGGTTCCCCCTTCCAAGTTGCCTTTGTTTTCCCGCCCTCCCACCCTTTTCTTCCCGGAGTTTGACT
>NC_057807.1:509831228-509833644 GCF_018294505.1 Triticum aestivum
TGACCATCTATCTCATTCGTGCGGAACCTTTTCAGTCTTTCGTAAATCATTTCAACCGGTGAATTCTCGTCTCGGTGGACATTCTTCATCTCTTTTCCGGTGGACTCATTTCAAGTTTTTCGGGTTGATCACATTCTTTTCCCTTGGATCAAGTGTTTTCTGTGTTCGTTCGCCTCTCGCCAGTTTATCATTCCGGAGTTCGGAAGACATCTCAGAATATTTGTCTGTGTTCCAATTAATTTGAGGTTATCACCTCATTCAAATATTTCAATTGTTCTGGTGCATCATCTATCTATTCAACATCCTTTCCAACGGTGTTTTTCTCTTCAGTGGGCCCTAACCCACAGGTCTTTTCCAGGATCTTACCTGACTCTTCTAATTCCCCGGAGTTATTCTCAATACTTTTCAAAGTGTGACGTAAGAATGGATTTCATCAGTCAGATCTTGTCCAAGATCGATTTCAAATCATTTCATTGTTGGCTCAACCTTTTCGTTTTTCATTCTCCCGGAGTATCTCAGTAATTTTGGTGGTGTTTCTTGTCGTCATTTGAAGATCAAAGAAGAGTTCCTCTTAAATCTTGTTCGTTCTCCCGAAGTTTCGTGGTTCTACCTTCATGCTATCGTCTCGAATTATTCCATTGGTCAGATATTCTTCTCTTACCCATCCGGAGTATGTCAGGAGCTGTTTTTTCCATTTCTTTTCACCGGAGGCCATCATTCCAGCTTTCATTCTCTATTTATCCCGGCGCATCTGTCAAGTATTCTTTATCAGCTCGTGATCTCTTTGTTTTTTGCATCTAAATCCCCTCTAGCATATTGGTTTTTCTAATTCTCCCTGGTGATTCAGTCTCTTTCATCAGTCATTTCAGAATTCTTACGGTGGTTCATTCAAGATTATTTTTCCTTGATTATCATTTTAGTTCATTCGTTCTTTTCAATCCTACCGGTGGTTCATGAAGACCTTCTCAAGTTTGCGATATTTCACTTCTCAATCCTTTTCAAGAAGAATAAGTAGTATGAAAAATCCATTGCTTGACATCAATTTAATTTTATGAAGGATAAGCATACAATAAATCTTATTCTTATTTCATCCAAGTGATTAATTCCTTCTTTCGGAGTTAGTTCTTGACGAATAAATTCTAGTTCCAAGTGCTTTCATCTTTTCTTTTCCGGAGTTCAAATTTCTTCGGCCATCTCGTCGGAACCTCCATCTAAAGCATCACAAGCTTTAATCTTTTTCTTTTCATCCTTCAATTCTATCTCATTGTCCTTTTGTTTACCACAGTTCTTCATGGTGGTTCTTCATGATTTAATTCTTTCCTCAAGAGTTCATCAAGATTTTGTTGGTGGAGTTCAAGTATCTTTTCTTCTTGCATATCAAAGCGCATATAATTCTCCGTATTCTGTTGAAGTGGAGTTTTGCATTTCTTCGTTCTTCTCAGCTATCCAATCATTTCCGTTTGTGGCCGGCTATCACCTTATGATCTTGAGATGTTACCTATAAGTCCACAACAAGCTTATTCTTTCATTGTTGATTTACTCAACAACTCCATTCAATCCTTCTTTCTAAGTTCTTTTCATTCCATTCTTTCAATTCTATCAGAGGCTTTGCGTTGTTCATCCCATCAAATGTCATCCCATCTTGTGAAGTTCATGTTCTATTCCTCCATGTTTCAGCCGGAGTGCTGCCTAAATCGTTTCAGTCTTATTCATTTCTTATCTCATTCTAACCGGAGTGGTTTCATAGTCTATCTGATCCAGTGAGCTTTCGATTCTCGTCATTCTCGTCGTTCCTCTCTTCTTCTCGAATGCTCTCAATTCTTTGCTATTCTCTTGAGTTCTTGTTTCACCTCATCCCTTTTTTCCCTTCCGTCTCGGTCCTAAGATCTCAAGATGAGCTCTCTTCTTAGTGGAGGAGTGTTGTAACGCCCCGGATTCGATGCGCCAGGTGTCCGCCAGTTATTCGCCATCGTTGCCATGTCATTTTCTTGCGTGTTGCATTTTATAATGTCATCATGTGCATTTCATTTTGCATACTTTTCATCTCATGCATCCGAGCATTTTCCCCGTTGTCCGTTTTGCAATCCGGCACTCCTATGCCCTCCGGCATTCCCCTTTTGTCTCCTGTTGTGAGCGGGTGTTAAACTTTCTCGGAATGGCCCGAGGTTTGCCAAGCGGCCTTGGTATAGCACCGGTAGACCGCCTGTCAAGTTTCATTCCATTTGGAGTCCGTTTGATACTCCAACGGTTAGCCGCGTAGCCCGAAACCCCCCTTCTCTTTGCAGACCAACACCCCTCCAAAGTGGCCCAAAACCCATCCTAACACCCTCCATGCTCTCGGTCGTTCGATCACGATCGTGTGGGCGAAAACCGCTCCTCATTTGGACTCTCCTAGCTCCCTCTACCTATAAATATG
>NC_057807.1:509834286-509851019 GCF_018294505.1 Triticum aestivum
GCCGGAGCGCCGCCAGCCGCCACGTCCCGCGGGTGGCGCCCTTCGCCTCGCCGCGCGCCTCGTCGGCCGGTGCCTCCTCGTCGTCGCGCCGCCCTTCGCCGGACTCCTCCTCGCGTCGCCCTCACCGGAGGCCGCCGCCCTCGCCAGAGTTAGTCCGGCCAGATCGGGATGAGATCCACCGGGATCTCATCCAAACGGCATGCCCGTCCCGTACTGCTCCATCCCGGAACCCCTCCGTCCACTTTTCCTCGAGGTAGTTTTCGACTAAGTCCCTGAGATTTATTGCATAATGTTGCCCTGTTCATCGCATCATAACTTGCTGCATACTGCTGCATTTCATGCGTGTAATATGTCAAAATGTTCGCTGTGAGATGCTATACATTTCATTCCATTGCATCATGTTCATTTGAGTCCATCTTGAGGCCTGAATAATCGTTGCAAGAGTGCTATATAATGTTGTCTGTTGTCTGCTAACAGAACATGTTCATTTGTCATTTTTGCCATGTTTGATGTGTGCATCCTATGAGGTTGATATCTACATGAGTTTTGTACTATGTCATGCCATACTTACAGGGGTGTATGCCATGTATTTTTGTGATCAATGTGGTGCGTAGAACAAGCATGCAAACTAGGCTTCGTGATGTTGCTGATTTCAGTCCCTGTTCTGCTGTTATTTTTATGTCATGTAAACTTGATGCTACTGAGAGATCCATGCATATTTTGAGATACTTCAGTAAGGATGATTTGAACATTTGATTATTCTATATCCATTCATGCCCCTGTTTGCAATTATTGAGTAGTCTAGCATGTCATTTTCTTGCTCTACTTTTGCTATAAAATGTTTCCTGGCAGATTGTTTACATGTTATTCAATTTTGTCAAGGTTGTTGTAGTTGATCCTTGCATGTTATGAACTTGTTCTTGCCTTGGTTAGTTTCATAAACATGTATTCTTGCTTATTCTATGCTTATCTTGTCATGCAATGACTTGTGGTGAGTGAATCGAGCTTGTTAAGTAGGGTACTTGCTGTTGCTGTTTTGCTAGGCTGAATCTGTTATTTTGTGATGCTATGTAAATCTGCTGCTACAAGTAATTCTATGCATAATATGGAGATGTTCACTAAGGATGTTTTGTTATACATGTTATGCTCTATCCATCCATGCCCCTGGTTACATTTATATCCTGCTGTAGCTTGTTGTAATCTTGCTCCAAAGTTGTTAAATAATGTTGTTGTCAGCCTGTTAACATTAAGTTCAGTTTTGCCATGTGTTTTGCTAGTGATCCATGCACCCTATGAACTTTCTCTTGACATGCTTAGCTTCATAAACATGTATTATTACTGTTGTTTTCCTTGTCATGCCATGTAATGCTCTGTGGTGAGTGGTACAAGCTCACGAACATGCCTACTTATCGTTGTTCTTGCCATGTATGAACCTGTCTTATAACTTGCCATGTTTACATGGGTGCCATCATATTTTGCCTGCCCTTTTGGCTCATGGTCAGTAAAGGACTTTTGTTCTATGCAATTAGTAGATTCATTCCATGCCTTTGTTTCCATGATAAGTTCTTGTAACATGTTGTTTGATAGCTCTAAACACTGCAACCTGATGTTATTTCTGCAAAGTCTGAAACTGTTATTATTTGCAATCTTGCCATGTGTGTTTGAGCATATTCTAGTGATTTCTGGAGATAGCTCAGTGTTCATGTTTTGTTATGCTTTACCTGTAAATCATTTCCATGCCTTTTATTCTCATATTGTGGTACTGTAGCATGTTGTTTTGATGCTTGCATTATGCCTAGTTGCTGTTTTGGACAGCTTGTCCTTTAAACTTGTATAGAGTGTATGTGTTGAACCGTTGCTCCATTTGAGTGTGCTCTATATGAAACTTGCTTGATTTTGCATGTAGTTTCATATTATCATGTTGCATCCTTGTTTTGAGGTGTTTGCTTGATGTTTGTATGCATTTTGCATCAATGCCATGTTTGACTTGTTTTGCTCATATCTTCTAGGCCGTAGCTCCGAATCAAATGAACTTTATATGTAATTTGACTAGAATCTCGTGTAGATCATCCTTGTGCATCTTAACTTGCTGTTTACCAACTTGAACATAAGGTTTATTCAGATCTGGACCAATTTCGAAATTTGCATATGAGGACTTACCGGAATTGTTATATGATGTTTCTGTCCTCATTTAAACTTGCTTTGATGTGTTGCTCGTGTACGCATCATCTCTTGCCTTGAGTAGCTTCATGTAGCTTTGTCTTGCATCATGCTTGTTGTGCATCATGTCTTGTCTATGTGTGGTGTGTTTACCTTGTTGTGTGCTTCTTCTCGATAGTTCCTGTTTTGTTGCGATCGTGAGGACTCGTTCATCTACGCTTTGTTCGGCTTCATCCGTTCGTCTTCTTCATGGACTCGTTCTTCTTCCTAGCAGGATTTAAGGCAAGATGACTGCTACCCTGGATCTCACTACTATCATTGCTATGCTAGTTGCTTCGTTCTATCGCTATGTTGCGCTACCTATCATTTACTCTTCAAGCCTCCCAAATTGCCATGAACCTCTAACCTTTGACACCCTTCCTAGCAAACCATTGCTTGGCTATGTTACTGCTTTTGCTCAGCCCCTCTTATAGCGTTGTTAGTTGCAGGTGAAGTTGAAGATTGCTCCATGGTGGACATGATTTTGTTGGGATATCACAATATCTCTTAATTAATTAATGCATCTATATACTTGGTAAAGGGTGGAAGACTCGGCCTTATGCCTGGTGTTTTGTTCCACTCTTGCCGCCCTAGTTTCCGTCATACCGGTGTTATGTTCCCGGATTTTGCATTCCTTACGCGGTTGGGTGATTTATGGGACCCCCTTGACAGTTCGCTTTGAATAAAACTCCTCCAGCAAGGCCCAACCTTGGTTTTACCATTTGCCTCACCTAGCCCTTTTTCCCTTGGGTTTCCAGAGCCCGAGGGTCATCTTTATTTTAACCCCACCGGGCCAGTGCTTCTTCGAGTGTTCGTCCGAAATGGGCAGACTGCGGGGCCACCTCGGGGCAATTCGAGGGCTGGTTTTACTCGTAGGCTGACCTATCCGGTGTGCCCTGAGAACGAGATATGTGTAGCTCCTATCGAGATTTGTCGGCACATCGGGCGGCTTTGCTGGTCTTGTTTTACCATTGTCGAAATGTCTTGTAAACTGGGATTCCGAGTCTGATCGTGTCTTCCTGGGAGAAGGTATATCCTTCATTGATCGCGAGAGCTTATCATGGGCTAAGTTGGGACACCCCTGCAGGGTATAAACTTTCGAAAGCCGTGCCCGCGGTTATGTGGCAGATGGGAATTTGTTAATGTCCGGTTGTAGATAACTTGACACCAGATCTGTATTAAAACGCATCAACCGCGTGTGTAGCTGTGATGGTCTCTTCTCGGCGGAGTCCGGGAAGTGAACACGGTTTTGGGGTTATGTTTGACGTAAGTAGGTGTTCAGGGTCACCTCTTGATCATTGCTAGCTTCACGACCATTCCGTTTTCTTCTCTTCTCGCTCTCATTTGCGTATGTTAGCCACCATATATGCTTAGTCGCTGCTGCAACCTCACCACTTTACCCCTTCCTTTCCCATTAAGCTTTGCTAGTCTTGATACCCATGGTAATGGGATTGCTGAGTCCTCGTGGCTCACAGATTACTACAACAATAGTTGCAGGTACAGGTTATGCGATGATCATGACGCGAGAGCGATGCTTGCTTGTTTTGGAGTTCTTCTTCTGCTTTTTCTTCGATCAGGGGATAGGTTCCAGGTCGGCAGCCTGGGCTAGCAGGGTGGATGTCGTTTGAGTTTATGTTTGTGTTTCATCCGTAGTCGGATGGTGCTCTTATGTAAGATGATATTGTATTCATGTGGCATTGTATGCCTTTTGTATGTATCCCCATCTATTATGTAATGTTGATGTAATGATATCCACCTTGCAAAAGCGTTTCAATATGCGGTTCTATCCTTGGTGGGACCTTCGAGTATCTTTAGGATAGTATCACATATTGGGCGTGACAAGTTGGTATCAGAGCCTCAACCGGCCATAGGAGCCCCCTTGATTGATCATGTAGTTTGGCCGATGTTGAGTCTAGAAGAAAACTGTTTTTGGAGTCTAGTTATATCGGAGAGTAGGAATTCTTTTTACTCCTCAGCCCCTTCGTCGCTCTGGTAAGGAATCTTGACGTAGGTGTTTTGAATTACTTCTCTTCCCCTTCAAATTTTTTCTTTAGGATCACGCAGTTGGTTTTCCGATCGTTGTTCCTCAGCTCTTTTCATCCGGTGCATTTCTCGTCAAGTTGACTCGAGCCTCTTCATCGTTACCAAGTCCAATCCTCGGTTGTTTTCTTTTCCCACCCGCCCACCCCTTTTCTTCTCGGAACCGGAGTCCGTAATCGAGTATCCTTCCTACTCGTGTGAAGTATTTGCTTTCTTTCCTCAATGATTTCAACTAGTGTTTTTCTCTTCTAGATATTCGTTGGTTCCCCCTTCCAAGTTGCCTTTGTTTTCCCACCCTCCCACCCTTTTCTTCCCGGAGTTTGACTCTCTCTTGACCATCTATCTCATTCGTGCGGAACCTTTTCAGTCTTTCGTAAATCATTTCAACCGGTGAATTCTCGTCTCGGTGGACATTCTTCATCTCTTTTCCGGTGGACTCAATTCAAGTTTTTCGGGTTGATCACATTCTTTTCCCTTGGATCAAGTGTTTTCCGTGTTCGTTTGCCTCTCGCCAGTTTATCATTCCGGAGTTCGGAAGACATCTCAGAATATTCGTCTGTGTTCCAATTAATTCGAGGTTATCACCTCATTCAAATATTTCAATTGTTCCGGTGCATCATCTATCTATTCAACATCCTTTCTGTCGGTGTCAAAACCGGCGGATCTCGGGTAGGGGTTCC
Organism: Triticum aestivum; assembly: GCF_018294505.1. Lineage (NCBI taxonomy): Eukaryota > Viridiplantae > Streptophyta > Magnoliopsida > Poales > Poaceae > Triticum > Triticum aestivum. Next base: position 509,839,206 of record NC_057807.1, read on the forward strand.
CAAGCAGTGCGTCTTAGGATCAATGGTAACAGGAGACAAGGGACACGATGTTTTACCCAGGTTTGGGCCCTCTTGATGGAGGTAAAACCCTACGTCCTGCTTGATTGCTATTGATAATGTGGATATTACAAGAGTAGATCTACCACGAGATCAAGGAGGCTAAACCCTAGAAGCTAGCCTATGGTATGATTGTTGTAATGGTTGTTGTTGTATCTCTATCGACTAGCCTGGCCTTGGTTTATATAATGCACCAGAGGCCTAGGATAACAAGAGTCCTAGCCGAATACGCCGGTGGGGGAGGAGTCCTTGTCTTGAGCGCCAAGTCTTGTGGAATCTTCCTTGTATGCGGCAACTGTCCGGACTGGCCCATGAGTATACAGCCATGGGGATCCTCGGCCCAATCCAACTGATCGGGAGACGACGTGGTGAGTACCCCCTAGTCCAGGACACCGTCAGTAGCCCCCTGAACCGGTCTTCAAGTTGGGGACGCTCCTCGATTCTTCCGAACTGTTCTTCATCTTCGGTCGTCGGTCTTGAAACTGGTTCAACAAATCTTCTCATCTTCGATCTTGAGGATCGCCAAAATGCATTGACGAGTTTATACGTCGGGTATCCAAGGAGCCCCTTTAAGTTTCCGGCCTTTATCAATGCCTTGTTATTTTTATGCCACACCTCGGGTTTGAAGTTGTTCCCGGCGGCAACGTCCTCTTGCGTCTGAGCTCCAACGCCGGACTGCATTCGAGGTTTCTTTTGCAGCCGAGCACCAATGCCGGACTGCTTCCCAGCTCTAACGCCGGACTATGTATCTGAGCTCCAACGCCGGACTGTATCCGAGGTGTTGTAGATCACCTTGGTTCAAAGAAGTTTGAAGGAGTTTAACCGAGCTTAATGCCGAAAATGCCCTCTAAGGAGCCAGCCACTTGCATCCGAGCTATATGTCGAACTGCTTCCGAGGTGGGTAAGCACCTCGGTCATGGGCTAATTTTTGGTCAATGTTTTTTATTGATGTAATTTATTCTCTGAGGAGATATATAGCCAGTAGCCCTCAAGGTATGTATCGGTCTAAAACCCGAGATGCACCTGAAGGATGACATAAGACTGCTATTCCCCGTAGCCGCTGAGACTCAGGTTGATTTGCAAAATCAGTCGGAGGATCAAGTCCTAGCTCGGCAGAATACTTCGGGACACAAAAAGCGGCATGCTCAGTCCTCGAGACTCAGGTTGGGTGCGGCCAACCAACCTGAGGATCAAAATCTCCTCGGAAACTGTATTGCACTTAAGATTTTCTGCATAGAACAAGCAATGCAGTAGCCCCCGAGACACTGGTCGGGTGGCAACACCAGATCAGGGGATTGATGTGCCCCTTTAATATTTGTAAATAATAAGCCCGAAGCCCAGTAGCCCCCGAGCCTTAATGCGGGCACGGGAGGCCGAATTAAGGATCGATATCCATAGTAAAATCACAAATCATGTGTAATGACTCTATGTATCCAAGTACTTTACGTCATTAATGCTCGGATCCGCATTGTACAAAACTTTTTTGACCGACCATCGGCTTCCACCTCCTCGGCCAATAGCCGAGGAGTGTTTGTCCTTCTTTATAAAGCCTTTATGAGGGCAAAGATTTACAACAAACAAGGCAATCTGGCCATACGGTTTTATAAACAAAGGTACGCAGAGAGACATGTTATATTACTGTTTAATAGAAGAAATGTCTTCCAGAGAAAATAGTCCCGCTATCGGTTCCTTTCTTTGGGTTGTCATGCTAAGCATGATCATGAAACCTCTGCTCCAATGTAAGAGCAAAATATCGAGGATTTAGTTTGGGAGGCCAGTTAATAGCCCCCGATAGTGTTCGGCGACAGTCGAGGTCAAGCCGGAAACACTTCGGCCAATGAATGGCCCGTCATTTAATATAGTCATCGGATCGCTGACCAGTTTACACCTATTGTGACAGTCAGTTTTCGGCTTTCTCCACTGAGGTGCTTGACCCTGCGAGCTGGAAGCACAATCGCAGTGGTTCTCCCTTTGCACACCTAGCCGAACAAAGCGGAACGTAGGAGGCAAGCGCGGGAGCCGGGCAACCCAACTATTGACCGAAGACACAATTCGAAACTGATGCATATATAGCAATATCCGAGAATGTTTTTCCCGAATCTCAAAAGGTGTCCGGCGTTGCACTGCGAGACTTGTGCTGAAAACACACAAATAGTTTAAAAGTGCCATGGGCTCGAAAAGCCAAAAAAAACTTGTTCAAAAGATTAATGTCCGAACTAGATCAAGTGTTCGGTGCCAATCCGAAAATTGGACTTTAGAAAAAAAGGTGCTTCTGCCGTGCTTTAACATGACACATCCTATCTCAAAACTTCAAGCGGGTTAGCCTACGGCTTCCGGCTAGTGACCGCACACTTGTGTCGAAAAAAGGAGTGATAAATAAAAACTTTGCAACGGCTGGGAAGAGAAACACTTAGTATGAAACGGCTCAAATAAACATAAGAGCCCCCAAGTGACTTGGGTAAAAGTTGACTATATAATGTAAGGTGACATGTAGAATGCCTTCTAGCCGGATTGTAGATCGTTCGTCGTAGCGGACCTTTTCGCTTCAACCTCTGGACGCAATAGTCTGGAGTGTGTCCGAATACCCTCGCGGTTATAAAAACCGGGGCATGCGTGGAGACCAGGAGTAGGGGTCATTAGTGCTTTATCAGACAAGTGCCCAACTAGTTATGTTATATTACATGGTTAGTAAGAAACATCTTCCAGGGAGAATAGTTCTGTTAGGGGTTCCTTTCCCTGGGAGGCATGCCCTAAAGTGCATGTCCGGACTGCGAAAAGAGCAGAAAAACATCTGGGGGCAGGTAAATAAATAGGTAAGAAATCATCTTTTAGTTCACCGACCGAGTATTCCCTTAAGAACGCTAGCTTTCGGCTTCACCTAGTCTGAGGTACACATCCGGCTGACCCAGCAGTAACAATCGCAGAGGTGCTCCCTTTACCACCTAGCCGAACAATCAGGAACGTAGGGGTAAGCACAGGAGCCAGGCAACCCAGCTTGGCCAAAACTTAAGTCATATCGATGCATATAATGGTGAATAAAAGGTACATGCGGAAGTGTGACACATGTGTTGGGCATAAAGCCTGAATTAATAAGCTTCTGTTAAAGAAGCCCCCAGGTATAATGAGCGCGGGTAGCGCGTCAAGTGTGTGCGAACAAAGTTTCGACAAGGAAGATAAGCAACTTTTTCCCGAGAAAGTATAATGCTTGGTCGAACTGAACACAAGTTAGAAATTTTAAAACTTTGAGCATGAAGGCAACTTAGCTGGTTAATGTGTTCGGTATTGACGATGCGGTCCGAGCTTGATGTGGGACAAGGTTCCATCCCCCAAGCCTGTCCCGAGGTGGCGGAGCAAAGAGCTTGGCCTGTGAAGTGGTGACATAGCATGGTCAATGCAGGACGGCAGAGTGATGCCGAAATCCCTGGCATGGGGTAATGAAGTGTTGACGAAGCCCCCCGTCCAGCCGAGGTGACGTCAAAGGATATAGTCCGGCTGGATCATTTTCCTGTGCACAAAAAATAGTGCAAACCAGAGATAATAGTAAAAAAATTGTTGCATAATAAATAATTTATGCAAAGTGAGTAATAAAAGAAATATGGCCTGGCGCCGAAGTCGATGTCGATGCAAGTCGTCGGCATAATGCAATAAAGGCGTGGCAAAGCCTGGATTCACAGGTCGGTCCGAGTTCCGGATGCGGCGTTCGCCGGACTATGTACGGAAACTGACCGAACCATCATGCGACCGTCGATAATGCGGCCAGTATTTGATAGACCTGTGTACATATGATGGACTAACCAAAGTAATAATTCCTTGGGAAAAATTAACCCAAACAAGCAAAAAGAAATACTAGGATTAATAGCACCTGGTTTATTTGTTGTAGCAATCCAAAGGAAGGTGATTCCCAAAATTGGGACTCGATCCACGCGCCCATTGCCTAGTCGGCTAGTGACGCTGAAGTGTCCGGAGTAGGTTGATGAAGAGATGGCGAAGCCCCCGGTCCAGCCAAGATGTCGAAGTAGGTCGGCGTGATGGACACCAGCTTGAAGAAGCAATAGTGCGGCCCTGCCGATGCAGGTCATGACGTGGTTGATGCCGGCTTGATGAAGCGACCGTGCGGCGATGCCGGTATGCCCGCTCCGTGTAATCCGTGGGGCGGCGATGTTGGTGATGATTTATCCTTCGCGATGCCGGACTCTCGTTCGGCTTGCCGAGATGATGATCCGAAGAAATTGAGCTCGGCTCAACAAAGCGACGACGTGTCTAACGCAGGTCGGCCGCCGTGGAGTGATGTTGTCGGGCTGGTTTGACACCGGTGCGACGGTGAAGTTCGTATTGCAAGAATACTTTCAATACTACTGGGATGTGTTTGAGAATAAAACACAACACCCCATACGAAAACTTCCTTCAAAAAGGATGTCCGAGATCCCGTTCATAAAGAAGATGAATTTGGGTTGGATTCGTTCTCGCGCAGAAAACAGATCCAAAAAGTGATGCACTAATCGGAAGTTTCCCGGAGTTTGGACAGCCGGATCGAGCTGAATTTTTGGCAGGTGGTAGATATGGGAATTCCACAGCAAATCAACAGTTGGATCCTCCAAAGGACATCCGAGCTAGATGCTGGATACCACGCCCTAAACTCGTCCGGATTCTCGTCCAGATTCAACAGGGCTCCGGTATATCGGAGATTGCCGGAGATTCCTCCATCGGAACTCGACGAAATTTTTGCAGGGTTGTTGTAGACTTAATTCCGCATAATTCCACCGAAGTAATAGTATAAGCGACACTCAAGGAGGCGGTGGCGGCGGATACAAATTTGCTATCCAGAAAAACAGCACGGTCGCCTGAGGGCAATGTTGACGTTGAGCCCCCGAGCTCCGTGGATGACTCCTCCATGATCTTGATAGAGATCGGAGTTGGTGTTGATGAAGGCCTCCATCCGAAAATGATGATCGGAGGTAGGGCGCAGTCCTTGGTCAAGCCAAGGTGACCAGCCGAGCTGGCGACGAAGAAGCCGACGTCGCAGTTGACCTGCAGTCGAGCCATTGATCCTTTCGCCGATCACACAGCGGAACTCTCAATGAAAGCACCAATGTCGGTGTCAAAACCGGCGGATCTCGGGTAGGGGTTCCCAAGCAGTGCGTCTTAGGATCAATGGTAACAGGAGACAAGGGACACGATGTTTTACCCAGGTTCGGGCCCTCTTGATGGAGGTAAAACCCTACGTCCTGCTTGATTGATATTGATAATGTGGATATTACAAGAGTAGATCTACCACGAGATCAAGGAGGCTAAACCCTAGAAGCTAGCCTATGGTATGATTGTTGTAATGGTTGTTGTTGTATCTCTATCGACTAGCCTGGCCTCGGTTTATATAATGCACCAGAGGCCTAGGATAACAAGAGTCCTAGCCGAATACGCCGGTGGGGGAGGAGTCCTTGTCTTGATCGCCAAGTCTTGTGGAATCTTCCTTGTATGCGGCAACTGTCCGGACTGGCCCATGAGTATATGGCCCTGGGGATCCTCGGCCCAATCCAACTGATCGGGAGACGACGTGGTGAGTACCCCCTAGTCCAGGACACCGTCACTTTCCAACGGTGTTTTTCTCTTAAGTGGGCCCTAACCCACAGGTCTTTTCCAGGATCTTATCTGACTCTTCTAATTCCCCGAAGTTATTCTCAATACTTTTCAAAGTGTGACGTAAGAATGGATTTCATCAGTCAGATCTTGTCCAAGATCGATTTCAAATCATTTCATTGTTGGCTCAACCTTTTCAGGATCACTTCTTGATCATTGCCAGCTTCACGACCGTTCCGCTTGCTCTCTTCTCGCTATTATTTGCGTATGTTAGTTACCATATATGCTTAGTCGCTGCTGCAACCTCACCACTTTACCCCTTCCTTTCCCTTTAAGCTTTGCTAGTCTTGATACCCATGGTAATGGGATTGCTGAGTCCTCGTGGCTCACAGATTACTACAACAATAGTTGCAGGTACAGGTTATGCGATGATCATGACGTGAGAGCGATGCTTGCTTGTTTTGGAGTTCTTCTTCTGCTTCTTCTTTGATCAGGGGATAGGTTCTAGGTCGGCAGCCTGGGCTAGCAGGGTGGATGTCGTTTGAGTTTCTGTTTGTGTTTCATCCGTAGTCGGATGGTGCTCTTATGTAAGATGATGTTGTATTCATGTGGCATTGTATGCCTTTTTTATGTATCCCCATCTATTATGTAATGTTGATGTAATGATATCCACCTTGTAAAAGCGTTTCAATATGCGGTTCTATCCTTGGTGGGACCTTCGAGTCTCTTTAGGATAGTTTCGCATATTGGGCGTGACAGCGTAGTGGGGCACGGCCATAAACTTGGCCAACGCTGGTCGGCCAAGCAATGCGTGGTATGGGCTCTCCAGATCTACTACCTCAAACCATATTGCCTCTCGACGGAAATGATCTTTGCCCCCAAAGAGGACGTCCATCTTGATATTGCCGATTGGTGAGCAGGATAGGCCGGGTACGATGCCATGGAACACAGTCCGGCTTGGCATGAGTTGTTTCGGCTTGATGTTGAGCTTCTCTATGGTGTCTCGGTACAGTATGTTGATGCTGCTCCCGCCATCTATCAGCATGCAGGAGAAATGGGAAGCACGCCTTTCTGTCGCGAGGGTGGCATCCAAAACCAAGGCATAGGAGCCAGGAGACGGCATCACCTCTGGGTGGTCGGCCTGGCTCCAGCTGATGGGCTTCTCCGACCAGTGCATAAACTCGGGGTTATTGGAGGCGACCGCGTTGACTTCTTGCTGCTGTCGGCGCCGGCTGCGCCGATCTTCTGTCTGGCTTGTAAACACGATGTAGGCGGTGTGCTCGTCAGGGAACTCATCTTGGATGGCTCTGACTGCTGGCCGAGCAGCCGGCTGCTATGGGGCAGGAGGCGGCTGGCCTACAAGCGGAGGCGGCAACAGCCCCTCGCCCTTGGAGATCGGGTGAGCCAATGGCACTTCCGAGTTGTGTGGTTGGATGGCTTCGCGCCGCCGTGGAACTTGCAGGGGGCATCGAGGGTTTGCTCGTAGGAGAAAGCCGGCTACCAAGCCGGCCTGCCGCCCTTTTGCTTCTTGGGTGCCGGCTGCCCCTCAGGTTGCTCGTCTTCGACTGTAGCCACCTGCCGGCTAGTGGAAGGCGGCATAGGGGCCTTGCGTTTGTGGTTGCTTTGATACGGGCGTCGGCTTGATTCTCCAGCCGACGTCTTGGGAGCCGGCGCCAACACTTTCCCAGAGGCGTCTACCCAGAGCTCAGTCTTCATTGAAGAGTCGGCCGTGGCATAGTTGTCCGCTATGATCAGCAGCTCGTCGGGGGTAGCCGGCTTGTCGTGGAGGAGTCGGTGCTTGAGGAGAGTGCCCTCTCTACATCCGGCGGTGAAGTACTCTATGGCCCGGACCTCGTGCACCCCTTCGCAGGAGTTGCGGAGCTCGGCCCAACGCGTGAAGTAGTCGCGGGTTGATTCATTGGGCCCTTGTATGCACAAGGAGAGCTGTCGGGGCTTGGGAGCCCGTTTGTAAGTGCTGGTGAAGTTGCGTATGAAGGCTTCTGTGAAGTCCAGCCAGCTGTTGATGCTGTAAGGCTTGAGGCCATTGAGCCAGGTGTGTGCCGTGCCTTGGCGCATCAGGGGGACATATTTCACGGCAACGCGTCTGTTGCCGTTTGCTATGCGAACTGCGGTGGAGTAGTTGATCAACCAATCTTCCGGCTTCACGGAGCCGTTGTACTTGGGCGTGTCTCATGGGAGCGAGAACCCTTTGGGAAAGGGCTCGTCGCGGATGCGGGGGCCGAAACAAGGAGGACCGACATCATCTTCTTCTTCCAGGGCCAGGGATCGCGCAAGGCGGTCGATATGATGGCGGGCATCATTCTTGCCGACTCCTTCGCGGCGACCAAGTCGGTCGCTAAGAGTCGGATGCGTGACAGGCGGCGGGGTGGGATATCTCTCCCCGCGAGGTGGAGGAGGAGGCGGGTCGCCTCGTCATTCCACACCTCGCGGGCGGCCTTCCGCGTCGCGCTCGATGCTGATTCGAGTCCGGCTGCGGCTAGCAGCCGGCTCCTTCTCTTGTCTTGCACGGGCGCCGCCCGCAGTCGGCGTGCGCGACATCGCGCCGTGGTCTCGGCGAGGGGGGCTTCCATCACGGACGCCGGCTTCGTGCCGCTCTGCGGCCGCGTCGATTAGCTTTTGGATGCGTCTGGTCATGTAGGGGAGCTCGTCGGCCCCCAGTCCGTTTAGCTCGTCTACGATCGACTGGGCGGCTCATAGATTCTCGAGGGGCGTGGCGTAGACTGGGCAGTCTGCTCCCAGCATGCTGGCAATGGCCGCGCCGTGTTTCTTGACGACGCCGACTCGGCTTGGCCCTTCTGGAGGCGGCGTTCCGAAGGCGGCACGGTCGACGTCGCGCTGGTGGGCTTCAGTGAGGCGTCTCATGGAGGCTATCCTCTGGCCCTCCGCAAGGAGAGCAAGGCGGCGTGCCTCCAGCATCTCGGTGTCAGCGCCCGCCAGGATGGGAGCGGATAGATCGTGCAGCGTTGCCTGCAAGGCATCGCGGGTGTTCTCGTCGGAGGTGACGCCATGGCTGATGACTAGCACTTCGGTGACGGTGCTGCCGCCACTGTCGGCCTGAGGGAGAGGGTCGTCGAAGATGATCATGTTGGTGGGGAAGGCATCGAGCGACACCGTGTCGGAGTCGACAAGCATCGGGTCGGTGGAGCCGACCGACTCCAAGTCCGCGGTAGGCTCGCCGGAAACGTGGAGTTGGTCGAGGAGGCTGACGAGGCGGATCTCGAGGCAGCCCGTGCCCGCGTCGGATGCGGGCTCGTCGGAGATGCAAGCCTCGCCAAGAAGATCAGCGAGGCAGCTCGCTGCGCAGGCGTTGTCGACGCTTTGCAGCACATCGGGGCAAATTCCATCGGGCATGCCGGGCTGGCTATGCTCGCTGGGGAGGAAAAGGGTTCCCATCCAAAGCAGGTCTCCGTACGACGGTGCACCTGGCCCCACGGTGGGCGCCAAATGTTGGGTGGTAGGTGCGACATATGCCAACGGATGGCTTATCATTGTGGGATCCAGTAAGACATCGCCGGTGCCTGGAAACGGGATAAGGTGAAGACATGCACGCCAGCGGATCTTACCCAGGTTGGGGGCTCTCCGTGGAGATAATACCCCTACTCCTGCTTTGCGAGGTCTCCGCATGATCACTAGATCGATAAGAAGCTACAAGAGGCTCCTTGAGCTGTTCGGTGGGAGGAGGAAGAAGGGCAAGGCTAGCTCTCTTCTCTCCCTATGTTGGTGTCTAAAACTCTATGAGATCAACCCTTTGCATGGGTGTCCCGGGGGGTTTATATATGCCTACCCCCCCGGGGGTACAATGGTAATCCGGCTGGGCGCGGGTCCCAGATGTCAGCGTCTATGTTCGCCGGCTTCTCCGCTGGCTACTGGGGCCCGCCGACTGGTGGGTCCCGCCGACTGCCGGCCGATTGGCCGACAGGCCGGCCCCACCGCTTGGGGGTCTTGTCGGGGGCTAGTCACTGTTGCCTCGCCTCTGATGACGAGGGCTTTGTCGGGGTAAGCATGGCTACAGTGTCGCCGCCTTGCGGGCTCTCACTGTAGCCTTTACCTCGTCTTGTCTCCTTAATGGTGCGCGTGCCCCAAGGAGGGGAGCAAGCCGGCTATAGGAAGCCAGCCATGCCTTAGGCCGGCTGGGGGAGGCCAGGCCGCCTTCGGGCGTCTCTCTAACCGAAGGGGCCCGCCGCCTACGGGCCGTAGTGGCAGCCCGTCGTGGAGGGTGTCATGATCTACATGGCAACAGTGCCACACCGGACGGGAGATGGCCGTCCCGTACGGCGTACTATAGCCATGCGTGTTCCGGGATTCGGGGGTGGCAGGGTCCACTGTAGCCACGCCCTGTCCCATCATTGTTATGCGGGTGCAGACTTTCTAGGGTACGGTCCATGGCCGCCTGCCAGGGGCCGGCTTCTTGGAGTCGATCTTCTTGGGCCGGCTTCTTGGAGTCGGTCTTTCCGCGGCCGGCTTTTGGGAGCCGGCCCTATTGTGGCGTCTTCCAAGAGAGTTTATGGCCGGGCCGCCTACGGGTAGCCGGCCTATGAGATAGCCGGCCGCAAGAAGGCGGCCCCGTGTCTTGGGCCCTTCATGGTTTGGTTAGCCCATTGTTTTTTCTAAGGGCCAAAGGGAGCAGGCTAGGCTACCCGTGGTCATTTACTCCGACAGTATCATATCACGGGGTTTGGATGTACCGGCGAAGTTTGCACCAACTCTCAAGGTGAGAAAGGGCAATGCACGGTACCAAAGAGGCTAGCAATGATGGAAAGGTAAAAGTGCGTATAGTCCATGGACTCAACATTAGTCAAAAGAACTCATATACTTATTGCAAAAAATTAGAAGTCATCAAAAACCAAGCACTACGTGCATGCTCCTAGAGGGATAGATTGGTAGGAAAACACCATCGCTCGTCCCCGACCGCCACTCATAAGGATGCACAATCCAAGGACACTTCATGTTTCAAATTTGTTACACAACTTTAACCATACGTGCATGCTACGGGACTTGCTAACTTCAACACAAGTATTCTTTAAATTCATAATAACCCAACTAGCATGACTTTAATATCACTACCTCCATATCTCAAAACAATTATCAAGTATCAAATTGATCATGGCACCCAATTCACTTCCTATGATAGTTTTTATTATACCCAACTTGGATGCCTACCATTCTAGGACCAATTGTATAACCATAGCAAATACCATGCTGTTCTAAGAGACTCTCAAAATAATATAAGTGAATCATGAGATACTAGCAATTTCTACAAAATTAAGCCACCGCCGTGCTCTAAAAGATATAAGTGAAGCACTAGAGCAAAAACTATCTAGCTCAAAAGATATAAGTGAAGCACATAGAGGATTCTAATAAATTCCAATTAAGTGAGATTCTCCCAAGAGGTGTGTACAGCAAGGATGATTGTGGAAAAATAAAAAGCAAATACTAATATCATACACCACGCTCCAAGCAAAACACATATCATGTGGTGACTAAAAATATAGCTCCAAGTAAAGTTACCAATGTACAAAGACAAAAGAGGGGATGCCTTCCCGGGGCATGTCACACCCTAGCTAGTTCATGCATTAGAGTGTTGCATCATGTCTATTCTTCATCAGAAACTTGAAATGGGGATGACAGAACCCCCAGCCCCCTCTGAAACCAACTAGGGTTACTAAAAATATTTTCAATGAACCTGAAATGCCCTTCTAAAATGCCAATCATTTTTGTCTTGGTTCAGAACCTCTGCCAAAAGTGGTGCACATTTTCCTAGGCCATCCTAGGGTTTTTGAATTAAATCATAAATATTTGAATTTGGGCATTTAAAATTATATAAAATATTTAAATGCTCAAATATCTCCAAACTAAAATGTTTCATGTTGGAAATAATCCAACTATGGACCAGGAGTAGTTTGGTGATTTTAGGAGTAGCCTAAGTATTTTATTTAATTCAACAAAGTTGCAGAAGTATTAAAAAACAGAAAACAGAAAAAAATGGAAAAAGCTTACCTGGCGCCCAGCACCCGGCCCACCTGCCGGCCCAGCCCAGCACCGCGCCAGCGAGCTGCTTGCCGGCCAGGCAGGCAGGCAGGTGCTCGACGGCGAGCACCGCATGGGTGCCACGCACCTGCTCGCCGCCTCGCCGCCTCCCTCGCCCGGCTAACGCCGTGAATC